>NC_059558.1:2130959-2433596 GCF_905220415.1 Colias croceus | reverse complement strand
TCAATGCTTTAGCAAATCTATCCCACCCTATCGGATCACTTTTTTTTAAGGGTCTAAGTGAATCATTTATTAAATCAACAATATTACTTCCTGGAATTTTTTCATTATCAATTATGACTGTGCCTTCATTATCCCAACGTATTTTACTTTTACTTGTTCCAATTAAGTTTAATAATGACTCACCTTTTTTATTATAAGTTTTTGGTATTAAACTGAGTATTTGTGTTGGTGAATACAGTGGATTTGCCTCACTTTCTATACTTTTAATGGAACCTTTCTCCTCTAACAAAGATTCAGCATCAACTGAACTTTTTAGATCTCTATCTTTATTTTTAAAACCAATTTTAGACTCATTTGAATATTCATTAGATGTAACAGAATAAATTGGTAATCTGAGTGGTTGACGATCCTCTTCGGTAAAGTGAAGGTATCTTTGTAGTGTTTGTAAATATAACATCCACTTCTTTCGGTCTTCCGTCTTACTATTCATAATATTTTGCATTTCAATATCTAATCGAGACAAATTACTTGTATCCTTATTTTCTTGTTTTAATTTTTCAATCAATCCAGGTTCAATAAGTATCATTTTCTTAGCATTTTCCATGTTAACTGGCTAGTCCACTTACTAATCCACTCAATATTGCACCTAATATTATTGGTAAGAAAGTCCCTCCTTTTTGTATAATAATATTTTTTCTTAGTTTATGTTTACACTTACGCACCAGTTTACGGAGTATATTTTTGTGTTTATTCAATTTTTGTTTATCTTGATCTTTAAGTGGTATCTTTCCTTGTAAAACGTTATGAATACATTCACAAATACAATTTATTTCTTTTTCATCACACGTTTTAAGTAATGCTCTTTGATGTTTTGGTTTAAGCGTATGCAAAGCATTTAGCGAATGTTTATGCGTTGTGACTCGACGATGCATCATTTAGAAATGATTTGAATTGTTTGATTCTTGGTGTATTTAAACTCTTTCGTGGGGACGTAGACTGTACAGTGACCATTAAATGGGAATACATTTGTCTTGATACGACAAAAATCATTTGTATTCTGTTTTAAATCTACCATTAAATATCCATGTGCTTCTAAAGTTGCATCCCTGTAGGCGTCTTCAATGAATTTTGTGTTATCTGGTGACACTTGTCGTGCTAAATATCTTATTTGAGTTTTATCTCGAGGGTTTTTAAAATAAATTATATAACTTGAGTTTAAAGAAATGTCTCTTTGACCTTTACCTTGATGAAATAAATTTTGTGTTAAATAAAATACACTAAGATTCCGGTGATGACTACCTTTTGTAAATATATCCACAATTCTTCCATCAGACTCTCTCATTAGATCATCAATAATAATAAGGTGTGGGTTTTCACCATCAAACATATTAAGATTTGGAATTCCTTGATGATAGTTAACATTTGGTAAATTATATAAAGGTTGCATTTCATCAAAGCACCATGTGATATGATTAAAATCACAATTACATATTTCTTTAACTGATTTTATGAAATTTGTTACAAAATTTGACTTCCCACATCCACTTGGTCCGGCCACAATAGCAGTAAACGGATGGATAAAGTGAAACATTTCACACGTCTAGAGTTTAAAGGGATGAAATAAAAAATGAAAATGTTGGTGTAAAAATTTAATATATATATAATATTATATTGCTAAAAAAATGATCTGTTTACTATTTCTAACACAATTAGTACTTATCAGAATTTCACAATCACCTCAACATCAAATTTAAGTACACAAATAAAAACTACAATAGGTATTTTACGTTATTTACAATCAAACAATACTAAACTATTATAAAACTATTAATAAACTATTATATAACATTATAGCAATATAATTTTTTTTTTTTTTTTTTTTTTTACAATCAGTACAAATTTTTAGACGTATTTTGTCTTGAATATAATAATACATCGTTTGGTTAGAATAGTGAGGTAGGTCATAACAAAGAAGTTTAATACAAAAGCAGTGATAAGCGAGGTGCACAATGAGTAATAGATAAGAACGCCGGACGGTGTAATTAGCTAATAGGAAAAGGTGAACAATGGGACGCTAATGACCCACCGGATATCAATTAGATATGAGTTAATCGATCTGCACATCTTCGAAACCGTGCATCCTATCGCTTTGGGAGTGAGTGCTATCGACTCAGCGTGGTCGCTTTAGTGGGAAAAGAGTCCAAACTTTTTTTTTTTTTTTTTTTTTTTTTTTTTTTTTTTTTTTTTTTTGGGTGCCACTGATTTGTGGGTTCGCCAATACGTGATACGCCGGTTCTGGCGCTAGGATGGGTGCCACTGATTTGTGGGTTCGCCAATACGTGATACGTATCACAACTACTTATGCGCAACTACACACATAAATCCAAGCACACATGCAAACACACACAGCACAAATAGGTACACACAATAACAAAAATTAATAAATAAAGTCGAGAAGACCCAAAGACAGATTTTAATAATCGCTAAAGACTACGCTCGAAGTAGAAGTTTAATCTAGGCTATTTGGATAAAAAACCAAAAAAGTACTAACTAGTAAAGATTCATACATTTATTCATTCATTTCATTTCATTCATTCATCCATCTTTAAAAACAACCAATTTTACAACCAATATTGGAAATGTCTAACCTAAAGTTAGTCTATTCCCAATCTAAACCATCTGGAACAACCGCATAGTCAGGAAGTAATCAGTCTGTCGTGTGGTACTAGTTAGAGACTGCGGTTTCACTCGTGTGTCCGGAAATATATAGCCTATGTTCTTATTTATCTTTGTGCTACATTTTATATAGATCTGATATTGTTTTGGCATGAAACAGTAACAAAAATTTATAATTTATCTATTCGTGGTAATAATGTTACCTGCTAAAATATTTCCTCGCTTTCTTTATTTCTGTTCTTAATTTTATACAGATTTAATGAACTGTTTTTGCATGAAGGAGTATTAATTTTTTCAATAAATCGTAATAAAATTATTTAATTATAAGTTAATACCGATGAGATTTTCCTTTGACTACGAAATAATTGAATGAAATATGCGCTAAAATAAGCTGCTAAAGGTACTATAAATTCCGAAAGTTAACTACATAATATATGGTATCCGTATTAAAATTTAATTATTGATGGATGTGAACATATTTGCTGCTATTTTCCGCAAGAAATACTGAACCAATTTTGCCGAAATTTGGTATGCAGATTTATGTATACCCGGAGTAATATGCTACTTTCCCAATACCTATAACATATGCGTGCGATGGCGTGGGCTAAAGTTAGTACATAAGAAATTAAAATCACACGTGGGATTATGTAGAATATTATATTGTATACATTAAACATAAAGTAAATAATTAATAATAATATATGAATTCAATTTCATCATATTTCTACATATTATATTGACGAAATTGACCTACAAATTAACTTTAATCTATTATAATACCTTGAAAAGGAAATCATTTTATCGTTATTCGTTATAACATCGTACTAATATTATAAATGCGAAAGTTTGTATGGATGTTTGTTACACTTTCACGTAAAAACTACTGAACCGATTACAATGAAATTTAGCACACATATAGAGAGTAACTTGGATTAACACATAGAATAGTTTTTATCCCGGAAATCCCACGGGAACGGGAACTATGCGGGTTTTCCTTTGCAAACGCGGGCGAAGCCGCGGGCGGAAATCTAGTAAAACATAAAATTATAACATAAAAATGATTAAAGCCATTTTCAGTTCTTAAAAAATATAACCCATACTTTTCAGGAATGTAACATTTGAGAAGCTACATTTGGGATAAGGGAGTTTTACAAACATAAACTTTCTCCATTAATCTATCAGTTTGGCTCTACAAATCATTCCTTTCAATAATATAGATACCTATAGATATATGCGGGTGTTAAATCGTTATTGATAGTGGGAAGCTAAGAGAAAAGCGGGATAAATGGACTGAAGACATCCGAGATCTTTTATCGATAAAGCCATCCATTTTGCGAGACGGCACAACCCTAGTGACCTCTGATAAAGGGCAAGATGCATGTGTTCATTAACTATAATCTATAGTCTATACTACTAACACAGATAATAATATCTACTAGTTATTATAATATTTGTGGTATATACTAATATCTATACTATAATATTATAAAGCTGTTCGTTTGTTTGAACGCGCTAATCTCAGGAACTACTGATCCGATTTGAAAAAATCTTTCGGCGTTAGATAGCCCATTTATCGGCGAAGGCTATAAGCTATATATCCTCACGCTAAGACGCTAAGAGAGTATAATTTAACTTGTTTTATGAAAAATACCACGGCAGTGTTTTCTATCCATAAGTATAGGTAAGACTATCTTCTCTGTCTGTTTATAAGAATGCAGATATTACAGGAACCCGCGAAAATGTGCATCTTTAACAAGAACTATTCTAAAAAGTATATACAAAACAATATTACAAACCAATGCAACATTGACACAAAATGCATACGTTAGCCGTTCATAAGTAGGCTTGAAAACAGCATACGTAAAGATACTTGTGTTCTTGTTCCCCTTTGTGATGGGGCCTTGGCTGGAGTGGACGCTGAGTAATCGATAAGACTCATATTATTATAAGAAGGTTTGGAGGGAAAATTATTTAATTTTTAACTTGTGGTGAAAATATTCGTGAAGTTAGATGTGTGGGTGTTAGTTATTGAAGTTATACTTCTTTCGGTGCGATGGAGAAAAATGATGAGAGTGAATTTTTACGATGCGCGCGCACACCGACACCTAAATTTAACAGCATGAAGTTAGTTCTAGGTGGTATGAAAATTGATAACTAGGTATATTCAAGTTGTATATTCTAGTATTCCATACGTCAAAGAAGTATAACTTCTAACGCGTGTACATATAAGTACACACACTCTTTTTTTGACTATGGGAATTTTATTATATTTTTTGTTTTGTTATTGCTAAATAAAATAATAAGTAGGTACATTATACATAATATTATACATACTTATGTGTTTGTTAAACAATAATGCAAAAATGTTGAATCTAATCTTCGTTTTGTTACCGACCACAGAACATATTATATTACCGACCGACGACGTTCTTAAAAACCACTGAAAGTTCCAAATTCGTAGTACGTTATATTATTTTGAAATTGTTATTTTATTAAATTTTTAATATTTTTTACGATATCAACAGAACAAGGTTAAATTAAATAAACCATATACTTATATATTACAGATAATTTTAACCCCAGCAGATACAGGGTACGCGGCTAGTAGACGATAACTTCACTAAATAACATTGGTTGAGTTGGTCTTGAATTTTTTATTAAAAAACTCATCGCACAAAACGCAACCGCTGAAAATATGCTTTGTATCGAATATTTCACGGTTTCTCTGAGGAATTGTTCCAATTACGTATTATCAGAAGCTCATTTTCAATATTGAAATAAAGGGAAAATGATTTTAAAATATGCTTTTAAAATACATACAAATTTTCGTTAACTCGACGTTTTTATATTAGCTTCATCTGTATGTTTGTATGTAACCGTCTCCTTAAGACTCTATTTTGACCCACGGACAGATTTAATTCAAACTTAGTACACTTATCAGGGATCGGTGACAATACATTATAATATTCTAGCGTGATTTTCAGTTTTTTTTTTAAATCGATTTATTCATTCATTTAATTACCTTACTGCGCCAGAGTAGGGTAATGTTTTTCGAATTTGTCTGTACATTTCTTTGGCACACTCTGTAGGTTTGATTGATTTGAGTTTGAGAAGTGTCGTTAGCTATGTCTTAATAATTGTTAGAGTGGCACTGGGTATGAGGTGTCAATTAATTATTATGGATGGGTTAATAAAGTGATGTAAAATTAATAAGCTGGTGATTGTCGTAAGAAAATATAAAATAACTAGCTGTGCCGCACGGTTTCACCCACTTGGCTCCGCTCCTGTTGGTCTTAACGTGATAATATAATTATAGCCAGATTTACTCCAGAGCCTCGCCCACCGTCGCAGAGTGGCAAGTTTATCGGTTTTTTACCGGATACACTTTGGAGAGTGCGCTGCGGAATTGCACGACCTAATTCCGCCATCCCCATTTTTCCATCGTTCGTCGAGGCGCACAGATTCCAGGCATCGCCACATGGTTGACGTTCCATGTACCCGGACAAAGCGGTTCGGATCGTCATTCTTTATTCGAACCGCTAGGGACTGGAACATGCTTCCTGAATCTGTGTTCCCCGACGAGTACAATTTGGAGGTCTTCAAGAGGAGAGTGAACAGGTACATTTTAGGGAAGCGCGCTCCATCTTAGGCCACATCTCAGCTTACCATCAGGCGAGATTGTGGCCAAGCGCTCCCCTATTGTACAATAAAAAAAAAAAAAAAAAATAGCCTATATTAGTTGTGGATAATGTAGCTTTCGAATGGTGGAAGAATTTTTAAAATTGATCCAGTAGTTTATGTGCTGTGCATTACAATCAATCAAACAAACAAACAAACAAATATTTCCTCTTTATAATTTTAGTGTAGATTATCGAAAGTCTCCTAAAAAGTCTTGAATTTGTCGACATATAACCTACCAAGTTACCAACTTACCCGGTACACGATTTTCCACTTATTTCAATATGTAAACTGCATTTTAAACTTACTAATGCGTCTAACGTCTTATAATTGTAACATTCAGACCCAATTTCACCATTATTATTTTAATAAATCAAGCGTTAATTAATGGACCGTTAAAATTAACATGCATTTTAACATCGTTGTCAACTCTACAGGTTCCAAGAAGGAAATCTAACAGACCATTAACAAATCGACCATTAACTATATGTTATGTTCACAAAATCAATCATTTTATAACAAACTTTGCAACAGTTAAAACCCTGCATTATTTACATCTGGACCATAACAAAACACGTATTTATTTACCAAAGTTACTTTAAAACCTGCATTATTTACTAGACCATATTATAGTTATTTACAAAACGCGGTCGTGGCCTATTTGACACGAGAAGTAGCACACAATCACAGAATACATAATAGTAGCTAAACGCTACAGAACGGACACTCTCCGTCTCCCGCCAAAATTAAACACTTACCTCACCCCGCACGATCAGACATGTTATGGTACCCATTTCCCCGCAAGGACGATACCAACGACGTCTTAGACGAAACGCAACGAAGATTGACAACATTAATCAAATTGACATAAAGTAATTTTATTATTTTGGATTTGCGATTATCGTTTTTCGTAGAAAATGGTTAAATATTGTGCTGTTTACGGATGTATTTCATCAGAAAAACGCGAATTTTTTTTTACGCTAGTCACAAATGTGCCAACCATAAAGCGTTAACACACACATTTGCAGTCTCTACAGTGTGACTGTCAAAACAATCATTTTGTATGGAGTGTCCGGGGTGTGACACAATAACAATAGACAATTCTTATAGAGATCCCGTCAACAATTGAACAGTATTAAGACCAATAAAACAGAATTTTTCATTTATTTTTATGATGGTTCGTGGTAATATAAAGAATAGATATTTTATTACATGTTTGATAATTAATTGAAGACTATATGGCTAGGCTAGGAGATTTTCCATCAATATTTATTGTACACAGGCTTTAATTTCTTTAACACAGAGCTGACACAAGTGCTTTTAATAATGTATCGTGAAAATGAATTAAGTACATAGAAAATGACTAGTACCTTCGACTACCTATTAATCCAAATTAAATAATTAATTGATTGAAACTTACAAAATTATAGTTTTATTTCCTAAATCCCTAACTTTTATAATTAAAGCGAATAAAAATAACCTAATCAATAAACTTCTAGGTATTTTTAAGTAAAAATGACCTATAACCGAAATAAAAAACATGAATGGAAATTTCATTTCCATAGAAAATACGTGAAATCTGAAACAGACATACTGACACATACGTGACGTTGTGACAACAGATAAATAACACATGTTACAGCTTTAATAAATCTTTTGTAACAGTTAGAGATAGAGCAAGAGCATTCTTTCGTGATCTTTAAGTGTAAATGAAAACTCGTATTCAGCGTTGCGCAGTATTAGAACAATGAATAGAATTTTCATTGCATAGAATTTTTAAATTTCGAACGCACCAAGAACAACGAGAGAATGCTCTACGCCTGTTTACACTAAAATAATTTGCCATAGTAGGGTTAGAATGAGCATTCACTCGTATGATGTAAATGCACCGTAACATAAAATTGTTATATTTCTAAGCTTTCAGTTGTCATGGCGTGAACAAGGGTGAAAATTCGTGTTTCTATTTTATTTTTAGCGTGCTAACGTCAATCAACATTGAAATTGCATGCAATTTTGGATTTTAATAGGGTTGCCTCTAAACGTTTCTTTTAGAAAGCTTTTTGTATCAAAACATCTATATGTTACTAATTTATAGACCAGTGCAGATAACTTTCAAACAAAAAATATAGTACAATAAAATCAATCAGAAAAAGAAGAGATTTGAGGAAAAAGGAAAGGCTCAGTTAAAAAATATTGAAAAAAAAACCGCGTACCGTCTCTATCATCCTTAATCACTTAAGGAAGGAACAACTTATCACAAAAAACAATGTATAACTTACACACAATAAGGGGTTTTCAAGCAAATTTTTGAACAATAACATCAAAGCATCGTATAACTATTTAGTAAGAGACTACGATCAAAAGCTATGTACCCTACTCAAGTTGAGAGCCACTTAAAATTGAGAAACAAGGCAGGAAACCCTTCAAGTTACGAAACACAATATCTTGTAGTTAATTGCGTCCCGCGGTTTCACTCGCGGACAAAACCATGAGCAATTGACTATTTTCATGCTAATAAACACTAAACAGTTGGTGTAGGTTAGCCGTGAGAGGACGGACGGACGTATCTGTATACACAAAACTTTCATTCTACTTTTCATACAAATTTATTCTTTTCTTCCTTTCTTTTTGCAATAAAATAACATATACATGTAACAATTTTAAATGCCTAACCCAACTGCGCCAGGAGAGGGTTGATGTTTTCCGAATTTACTTTTTACTTTGTCACACTGTAGCGATGTGATTTGTCTGATTTCAGTTACAATATGAACATACCTCTAAAATTATATATTTACTAGTATTATAAAGCTGAAGAGTTTGTTTGTTTGAACGCGCTAATCTCAGGAACTACTGGTTCGATTTGAAAAAATATTTCGGTGTAAGATAGCCCATTTATCAAGGGAGGCTGTAGGCATATAACATCACGCTAAGACAAACAGGAGCAGAACACTGCGGGTAAAACCGCGGAGCACAGATATGTAGTTATAAATAAACATAAAGTCATACTAAAACTTCTTATAACAACAAAACATACTAAACGTTACATTCTAACAATATAACAAAAACAATATAATTTCGTAACACTCGCAATTTGCATTGAACTTTTTAAAAGCTTTCTGTATTTAGAACCTA
This sequence comes from Colias croceus, assembly GCF_905220415.1. Taxonomy (NCBI): domain Eukaryota; kingdom Metazoa; phylum Arthropoda; class Insecta; order Lepidoptera; family Pieridae; genus Colias; species Colias croceus. Next base: position 2,424,110 of record NC_059558.1, on the reverse strand, counting down.
GACCTCTTATTACATTTCTCTTTGCTTCAGCTATTACATGCACTTTGCTTTGTCTTTGACACTGTTTTTAAAGGCCATGATTATACAACAATAACAAGAATTTTAAAATCATTTTTGGTTTTCTGTTTTGTTTTTATACTAGTATTAAAGTTACGCCCCGTTTTGTCATAATTTACTATGAAACCTTTTGCCACGATTATCGATTTTTTAGATAATATTATTAGACATTACATTACATAATGAGCACCGAAAATTTCTTTTATTACATTGCATTTACATCAAACGAGCGAATGTTGATTCTTACCCCACTATGTCAAATTATTTTAGTGTAAACGGGCGTAGAGCATTCTTTCGTTGTTCTTAGTGCGTTCGAAAAGATTCTATGCAATGTTCTAATACTGAACAACACTGAATACGAGTTTTCGTTTAGGTACACTAAAAATTCACCAAAGAATGCTCTAACTCTATGTTCGTTTGATGTAAATGCACCGATAGAGACTTCAACCTCCGTTACATCGTGAATATCGAGAAACATACATTTTACAAATTCAATGAAAAACAACGATATTTTAACAACGCGTTTTGAAAGAAAAACTCTCATAGTTCCCGTTCCCGTTGGATTTCCGGGATGAAACCTATCCTATGTGTTAATCCAAGTTACCCTCTCTATGTGTGCTGTTTTTCATTGTACTCGGTTCAGTAGTATTTGCCTTAAAGAGTAACAAACACACACACACATCCTCACAAACTTTCGCATTTAAAATATTATTGTAGATTGTAGATTTAATAAATATAAATACATTCTACTGCAGTATAAAAAAAAATTTAACTCAAACAATACAAAGAATAACTCACTTCATCAGATAACATGAAACACGTTTTCAGGACAAAATTATGTTCTTTTCAGTCAGTCCAATTTAAAACAGTTGTCCAAAAAAACCTTCATTTGAATATAAATAAAACCCAAAAGTTCCGACACGTTTGCGCCATAAATAAAATTAAGTCGAAAAAAATTTCACACTTAGGTAATTACCTCGACTCCTGTTGATATATCACCAAAACTTCCCGCCTGGAATCATTTATCACATTTAAATTTATCCAATTATCTACGTTATTAAAGAAAAAATAAACAGACCAAAAAATAAAGCAGTTTGTTTCTACACGCAAACCTCGGGAACTAATGGACCGATTTCAAAAATTATTTCACCTTATCATCCATCCATTTCATATCGGCTATATTATAATTTGTACCCCGGACGAAGCCGGAGCGGACTGCCAGTACATTATAATTATAGAAATACTTTTATGCAACTATATTACTCGAAAAATCAGTAATTTAACGACCAAGTTCATACTTGAGAACTCTTGAGAACGCCCATCGGTGTGTTCATTTTTACTTTTTAATTTAATCTTAATTTAATATTTTATTTCACATTTTATTTCATATGGAGCTAACCCAACTGGCATTTATCTATTTTTAAATTTAACATTATAATATCTCATAAAAAGAATGTCTTGACAGCTATAATTCTAACTGGCCAGTGATAATATAACCGACCTCTTTGCTTGTCGTAAAAAGAAAAAAAAAAATTAAAATTCATTTCTGTCCTTTATGAGGGACTGGGGCTCAAGGGCTTATATTTCTCGCACTTATAGCAGAATCAATCATCGTTTCCGAATAGATGAGAGCAAAATATATTTTGCGCTTTGAAAGTTTATTTCTAAGAAATATTGATTTGTAGGGAACGTGGAAATAAATGTTCCTTTACTTCCTTCCTTTCTTTAATAGCTTTGCTCGTGTGGTTTATGACCTAAATAAAAATAACTTTTTAATAGATATAGCTTGGATGTGAATCAATGTATGCAAAATGTTTATGTTTAAGGCTCTTATATAGCCGTAAAAGAGTCAGCTAAAACGAAAGAATTTTGGCTAATCTGCGTAACTTTCAACCGAGTCGATTCTCATAGGTTTTTACGCTTGAAATAGTAAAAAACATTTTAGAATTCACATTCATAAAAACTAGGTATATGGTCATTATTATTTGAAGGACTTATACAGCACAAGCTTTCCGCCCGCGGCTTCGCCCACGTTTATGAAGAAAAACCTGCATAGTTCCTGTTCAAGTGGGATTTTTGGGATAAAACCTATCCTATGTGTTAATCCAAGTTACCCTCTTGTATGTGTGCTTAATTTCATTGTAATCGGTTCAGTAGTATTTGTGTGAAAGAGTAACAAACACACATACACATATATCCATCCTCACAAACTTTGGCATATTTTATAATATTAATTAATTAATATAGTAGGATTTCATGTTTAATAAAATTACGTTAATACCAAAGATGATAATTTAATGCATTAAAACATATTATAATAAATATACTTTGCATATAATTTCTTACTATTTATTGAAATGTTAAAAACAAGTCCTATAAGAAAAAAAATTGATAATAAAAAGCCTTCTCTACACATGTACATAATCTATCATCCAACCATACTCTATCAAAATTTATCCATCCAAAATCGTCAAAGAATAAAACATATAGTACATATTTATTTATTATTCGTATGTGTTATTTTTATAAGATGTCTCTCAGAGATAGGTCATGTTAATCAGGATAGAAATAGTATTGCTATCAAAACTGCTTCGCTAGTCTAGTCACGATTAACGTTATTATTTCTTGGCAATATTATTATATGGAATTATAGAGTAATAGATAGATTTTACCTATGACTACAGTTAATAATAATAGTATTGTTTGTGTAGTTAATTGTTTACTAATACCCTGACTTTGCTTATTGTAGAACATGAAAAGCCAATAATATTATTTTCCGGTTATTATACGTAAATTCGTATCTGTACTGAAAAAAAAAAACATGACACAAATTACCAAAAAAATGTAGCCCACCTCACTAGGTAGAGACAAAACTTTGATGGTAAAACAAAACTGCTTTTAATAAAATTCTAAAACAGAAAAACAACGAATCTTCTCTGTGTACCGAAAATTAGTTTAGATACGTGAAAAGTTTAACGTAAACCTAAGATTTAAATAATTATCGTACGAAAAAACCTAAACCGTTTTATTTATTTTGTCGAACTATCGAGATAAATGTGACTTTAAAGCAGTACAAACACAAGGCACTTCGAGATAAGGAATCTTAAAGGGATGAAATAGGAATTGAACCTTCTTTTGAAATGGTTATCGCGATCTAATACGATTTCCAAGACCTTAGAAAGCTTGTAGGAGAATTGAAGGCAGGAAAATAAATAAAGAGGAAGATAAATGTAAAAGTTTGAATCCGAATCGGTCGGTTTTGTATATTTTATTTATGGTAGAGCCTACCATAAATGTAGTACCTGATGTTACGTTACCAGAGGGACTGACTTCCAAGCCTGAGGTCGTGGGTTCGATTCCCACCCGGGGAAAATATTTGTGTGATGAACATAGATGTTTGCTCTGTGTCTGGGTGTTAATTATCTATATAACTATTATGTTTATCGGCCATCTGGTTTCCATAACACAAGCGAAAGCTTAGTATGGGATCAGATCGTGCCGTGTGTGAAAATTGTCCTGAAATATTTATTATTTATTTATTATTTGTTGTTAAGTCATAATATTTTTTCATGAAGGTTTGGTGTTCAATAAACTATACTAATAACATGTGATGTTTCATCAGAGCAATGAAAGATGTTGCAAAAAATGTTATGATAACTAAAGTTGCGTGGGTTAGCTAGTATTTTAATTATATGTAAGTTATCCCAAAATCTAATTGCATATGTACACATGTATTTCTGTTGTCAAATAAAGAATTTATTATTTATTATTATTATTATAGTATCCACAAAATATAAACGGGATGTAGTTAGAGTCTAGAGAACGTCGCAGCTTGTAAGTAGTTGCAAAGCATAAATATGGAAAAAAATTGGAAGTATAGATACGCACGGTGGAATAATATTATATTATTTCTGGTTTTTATTCATATTTTGGTTTCTATTTAAGTAAGCGATTGCAGATTAAAAGAGTTCATTTAATCTAAAATGAAATAAAATAATTGAAGGGACGCAAAATTTAGAGACGTACAAACCGTGGCAATAAATTCAAGTCATGAAGCAAGTAATTTACAATATTACACCCTTATAAGACGCAAGAAAACTCACACAATCAAGTGAACGAATACAATTACACAATAATAGATCTCCAAGGACGATATGATGTCCTGGTACTTTAATATTTTTAATTCTATTATGTACGCGTGGAAATTTATTTAAATTGATTTAATTAAAATTTAAAATGGCGCCGCAATGTTTGTGTTTGTTGTGAACAAATAGTTACAGTATGTCAATAATATTGATATTAAAATTCTAGATATTTCGAAATACTTACCGTTGCATTGTAACGCGTCCGTTCACTGTGAAAATCTATGGTGGACTGACGCCCGCCCGCCTGTTGTTTAAGGGTTTGGATTTATATAGAGCTGATATTACAGCTGTGAATAGCGAAATCATAAATAAAATATTATGAGATAATGACAGGGATATGAATTAGTTTGTTTGGTAAACTCTGGAAATGTCCAGGAAAATTTGGAATAAACATATATACATAATATTAGTAAATATATTTTTTTTATTTATTAAGAATAAAATCAGTTTTACTATGTTGTTAAATTAAAATGGTTGAATAGATACAAATATCATTCGTAAGACCCTAAACATAAAAATGATGACATTTCATTTTGATATTTTAAACTAATCCCCAAACAGATAAAGATGCGGCAAAGATTAAAAGTCAGCTCAGTGCTTTCATGAAATAAACTGAAACATTTATTTATTCGATATTTAAAAAAAATGATTTTAAAAAATACTTCAAATTAATTGAAACTGCCTGCCAATAGTCATATTAACAAGTATAATAAACATTTTAATTCATCTTTATATACACAATTTATTTACTAGCACAACCAACGTAGCAGCTCTATATAATTACCACATAAAAGGAGGAAAATGGTAGCCTCTCGCAATCAACCCCGCGCTCGCCGCCCCAGCAACAGTTTGCTAAGAAATTGCCAGTGTAAAAAAACTTTCCCATCATATCGGGTAATGTATTAAGCTCATACACAAAATTCGCTGAATCGAGGAGAGAAAAAAGGGCAAAAGGGCATATAATATTATTATGAACGGGGTTTATACAAGTAAGAAGTATCACGTCACGTACATATTTTGTAACATGAGGAAACTGGTATGGAACTGGTATGGAAAAAGGAAAAATACAAAACCTGTATTTCTAAAAGCTCCAGATAATAGGTATTATCTGGAGCTTTTAGAAATATAAAATTCATTATCTCGTAGCGAAAGTATTATCGAGGTAGTTTTGTAAGTTATGTAGTAGGTAGGCTCTATTTTAGTACAAACTTAAGGTATTTAAATTATCATATTACATATTGATAATAATAATAAACAAATGAATCAGACAAAATAAAATCAAACACTGGCAACATACCATCTCCCGCGAAAGCTGTTATAATCCGTCGGAAACGTAACGTTTCTAAGCATACCACATTAGTCTTGTAATAGCTGTCTCTCTAAATTAACCGTATTATACCCAAACCCATGCGTAAACAACACAAATATTTTGAACTATATGTTAAAGAGATAGAGTTGAAAATCAAATAGCATGTTTTTCCTAGTTTCGTTTTACGTAAAACTTAATTGATCTCGTCAATCATGACAACTCGATTCGCTGTCAATTTACGAGGGAACGAATACACTTACATATTTTATCCTGTCGATAAATCTTCGCTAATAAAAACTGCAAATACAGTGTCGGTACGTTTGCTTGGTAATATTTTGTGGAGATGTGTTTCAGGATATAGTTTCGAAACTGATGTAGCGATTTTGAAAATTCTTTCACAGTAGGAAATTCAGGCTACTAAACCCTGTATTCTTTTGGTTTAAGCAGCTATAAGAATTAAAAAATAATTTCTACAAAAAGCTTTTTAGGGTACCATAATAAAAATCGATCAGGCATGGGACGATCATAAATTGGATGAGATTTTTCTTTTCAGTTGCTATTTAATAGTAATAATTGAAATATATAGTATATTTACTAGTATAGTAAAGTGTAATAAATAAAAAAGAAATACATATATATTGTATTTTGTACAGAACCCTTACTATCGCAAGCACGATTCGCACTTGCCCGTTTTTTTCGTTGCGTATAAAAAAGTCTCCTATTCTTCAAATGACTGTAATTTTGTCTGGCTAGTTAGATCTATTCACTTGTAGTAACGATAGCAGTCTGTAATTAGTGAAGTCGGGCGAGGTCAGTGCAAGCTAGTGTATAAAAAGGTTTTATTACCTAGCTTAATAATGTCACTTCCTGAAAATATCCCGTGATTACTTCAAGCCAATGTTTCGTTGTAATGTGATGGAGAAACGATAACTATACTGATATTATAAAGCTGAAGAGTTTGTTTGTTTGAACGCGCTAATCTCAGGAACAACTGGTCCGATTTGAAAAATTATTTCGGTGTTAGATAGCCCATTTCAGCATAGCCCATAAACCGCGGGGCACAGCTACTAATCTCAGGAACTACTGGTCTAATTTGAAAAATTATTTCGGTGTGATAGCCCATTTATGAGCATAGCGCGGGGCGCAGCTAGTTTATAAATAAAGATAAGTACATATTTTTATTCACAACGTTTTAACACAGTGTCATTTTTAAAAAGTTATATCGGCTTCAGATTGTGAATAAGCAAAATACATATATAGGTACGCGAAAAATCAATTCTCTTTTCAGCGCAGTCGGATAACAAAAATGTGTAGTTTATCCGATTAAAAAGTTAAACCTTCACTTAAAAATTGTATTAAATGGTGAAACCATAGTTAAACTGTGGTTAAATGCAGTAACTATTTATATTTATATTGAACTATTGTTTTAATTATTATTATAAATACATATTATTAAGAAGGAATATCCTTACTAAAACATGTTTAAATGAATATTTACTAACATAGTATTTGTCTACGAATGCCTACGTAAACACATTGGTAAACCATAACATGAAGATTCGCACAATATTTGATCTGGTAGGTATTTGCAGAATCTCTGAATATATAATTCTGTGACTGTCTCGTTAGCTTTATATTTCTATTGATATTACATACTATTTATTTCATAAATATTTATATTTACCTACGTTACTAACAAACGAATCTTTTGAATTTTAGATATTTTTTTTTTTTTTTTATATTTTTTTTAAAGGGCTTTATCGCTTTGCGATAACATCGCCCTGTTGAGGCATATTACAATAACATACACAGTACACACACATAACAATTCACACTTTCTTTAAACCCAATTCCGCGATCTTGACCAGCATCCGGGCTTCCTCCGACAACGGAAAAGCCAGGATGCTGTTTACAAACCCGACACTGTACGATTTATTCCTAAACAAACTTCTTCTTAAACCTTCGTTCCGCACACATTCCGTCAAAATATGCAACACATCCTCAATGCTTCCACATTCGTTACAGTTTGGTGAATTAACTACTTTCATTAAGTATGCGAAACTATTTGACGCAATGTGTCCAGAACGTAACCTCAATATATTCTTAAGTAAATTCCTATCAAAGGTTACATTATCAATCCAAGGTTGTTGGCTAACTTGTGGTTGGATAGTCTTAAACCAAATTCCCTTCATGCGCGACCTCTCGTCAAAATACTCTTGCCAATCATCCCTACATTTAGATTTAATAAAACCGAAATATTCCGAATAAAGCGGAGAAACAGCGAGATGTATCCCATCAGATGAAGCTTCTTTAGCGCATCGGTCAACATCATCATTTCCTCGTAAGTTGATGTGGGAAGGAATCCACTGTAGTACTACGACCTTATCTTCGGATTTAAGGCTTAAGATTGATTCCAAAATCTGGTAGGCTATCGGTATACCTTTCCCCTGAGAGGTACAACGAGCCAAATGTTGCAAGGCACTTTTTGAGTCCGTCAAGATAACAATTTTTTTAAGATTAATAGACCGAATATATGATAATGCCTCTGCTATTGCAATTAATTCAATGTGCATTATTGAGATTTTGGAATCTATTTTGATCTTAGTACAGCATCCCAAAGATGGATCCAGAAAAGCTGCACCCCCTCCACTGCCATCCTTAGAGCCATCAGTATAAAGCTTATAATAGTCTAAATATTTCTGGTCGATAAAACGGTTACAAATAGAGTTTAATTCTTGGCAGTTAAACGTACGTTTCGGGCGGTCTACAGAAGGGATAGAAATGAAAATTATGTTTCGAAGATCGATGCTACCAACCCAGGTATTCATAGCGAACATTTCGGGCAAAGCGCTACTGTGCATAGGCAATGAGTTCAAATATCCATGAGTATAAACAAGCAGAGGAAGTCTTTTACCTATCCAATACCTGGAATTACTATGGGTTGTTAAATTTCTTATGACCTCGACTTCTTTGCTGTTGTTGAAGGAATTACATTTTAACCAGAATTTCCCCGCCAAGTATTTCCGCCGAATTTGGAGTGGAGGGAGACTTAGCTCACACTCCATCACGTGGATAGGGGTACTGCGAATATAGCCACCTATGGCGCGCAAAGCTTGATTTTGAATTCTGTCCAATTTAATAAGATTAGATTTGAAACCATTGTCATATAAAAAACTCGCATAATCCATTCTACTTCTTATCAGGGAAATATATAAGCGTCTTAAATGTCTTTGATGTATACCCCACCCTGGCCCGGACAATACTTTAAGCAGATTAATGAACTTACAAACTTTTTGAATAGTTTCCTCTATATGTTTACGCCACCTTAGACGGCTATCCAACCACAAGCCTAAGTATTTATATTCCTGTACTATTGATAAGAATTGACCGTCAATATCAAAATCAAAATAACCCCTAAAACCACCCTTTTTAAAAACGCAAACTTTACTCTTAGACGGGGATATTGAAAGTCCTAATTTCGTTAACATACAATTAAGGTCTTGACATGCAAACTTCAATTCGCATAACGCAATATTTAAAGTATTGTTCGATACATATAAAACCATATCATCAGCATATTGAGAAATGTTAACGTTTTGAATAGATTTACATATATTAATTGTCGCTACATTAAAAAGAAGAGGCGATAAAGGGTCTCCTTGAGCCAAGCCGCGGCATGTATATCTAGCCACATCACAACCGTCAACCCGAATATTTAGCTGCCTTTCCTTCAAATATAGCCATAAATATCTACATATTCTTGCTCCAACGCCCAATGAATCTAAAATATTTAATAAAGAAGTGACGTCTACATTATTATAGGCATTATCTATATCTATAAAGCAAGCTACAGTAAATAAATTTTTAGAGAAACCAATTTGGATTTGGGACACTAACCGAGTGAGACTGCTCAAGCACGACCGCCCCCTACGAAAGCCCACCATATTTTGCGGAAGCAGCAATTCGTGTTCCAAATACCATTCCAGCCTTTTGTTCAAAATAGTATGAAAGATTTTACAAACACATGAGATAAGGGAAATAGGTCTAAAAGATAAAATAGAATTCGAATCCCTGTTAGGCTTGGGTATGGGAATTATCTTAACCTGACGCCACTGTGTTGGTATGGCACCGGAGCTAAATACCAAATTATATAATTTAATCAATAGAATTTTGCCAGAATCAGGAAGATTTTTAATCATAGAAAAGCTTATATCGTCGCGCCCCGGAGCAGTGTCTGAACTTTTTATTGAATTTTCTAACTCCTGTAATGTGATATAAGACTCTAAATTACTGTTTGCTGAACAAAACCGTGGTTGTGGGGGTAACGCATAATCGGGTGTTAGGCTATTGAGTAAATCTACAACCTTCTCTTTATCCACACAGTTGTTGCTAGACTTTGAGGCATGGCCTTTAATCCACCGCATTTGTTGCCACATATTAGAGGCTGAAGTTGTTTCATCAATAGACGAACAAAACTTCTGCCACGCCTGACTCTTGGCCTTCCTAATTAGCCTTTGAGCGTTACTGATTTTTTCATGCAATGTATCTAAATTTTCTGCAGATGGGTTACGCCTGAGATGAGCCAAAGCCAAACGACGTTCGGCTACCGCTTTGGATAAGTTTGGATTCCAATAGCATTTAGGAATAAATTTATTACAAGGATGTTTCGGAAATTTAATATAAGGGATAAATCTATCAGCAGCAGACTTTAACGCGCGTTCAAAAAAATCATAAAATTCCTGTATATTTTCCGGATTGCTGTAATCGTTAAAAGTATTTTCTAAAAATAAAGCATACGACTTCCAGTCGCTTCTTTTAAAATTACGTATTTTAATCGTTTCATGATTAGGAACAACTCGTATAGGAGAGGTTAATTTAATAATGAGGTGATCGCTGCCAAGAGATTCATTACTTACATTCCAGGTAAAATAAGTAGCCAAATCAGAAGAGACAAATGAGACATCTGGTGATGACTCCTGCAATAATCCATTGACATACCTTATTCTTGTTGCGTCTCCGTTATTTAAACAGGCAAAATTGTGTTCTAACATAGAATCGAAAATAAGTGTACCTCTACGATCTACTTTGTTGGACCAAGAAGTATGATGAGCGTTAAAATCTCCTAAAATTAGTGATTTGCTATTTGTAATAGAAAAAATATAATCCCAATCGTTTTGTGTTGTTGGTATACCGGCCGGGCAATAAACAGATATTACATTCTCAATATGCTGACAATTTAAAACCCGTATATGTAATAATTCAATTCCTGTATTTGAGCAACGTGAATTACAATTATAACCTCTAATAGACTTATGCAAAAGAATAGCCACGCCACCATAAGCGTCGGCTCTGTCTGATCTGTGAATTACATAATTACTAATTTTAAAAAATGAATCGGGTGCTAACCACGTTTCACTTAAAACGGCTACATGAATTTTTTCTTGGCTCAATAATGATTCTAAAGATTTAGCTTTCGGTCTTAAACTCTGACAATTCCATTGCATGATACCTATACTTACATTAATAGACTGACTATCCATCATCACAAAATGAGCTAAATACAGACTTTGCAGTAATTCCACTCATCAATTTATGTAACACCCATTCAGTACACATAATAACAACACGCTGTATCTTTACCTCTAAGGAATCCTTGCATGTAGCTATTTTATATAAACGTGAAAGAAACCGAAAGAAACTTAAATCCTTAAAACTGTCCCTACTTGATTTCTTGACGTGTTCCTGGTCTCCCTCCCGTTCCTCATTTCTTTCAGAATCATCACTCCAATTCATTTCGGCCTGTGGAGCTTCCGGAGTATTGAAGGGAGATGGTGGACGATACTGTCTCTTTTTTTTTAATATGCTCCTTTTGCTTTTGGGTATCGTAAATAATTGAGACATTAACTCTCTCGGCCTATCCTCCTCTTCCTCTTTATTATGTGAATTCTCTTCATTTTGGGTGGGGAGACAGGGGAATTCGTCTAAATCAATTTGATGAGGCTCGGGGTTAGCGTTATTCCCAGGTGCTGGTGACGGTGGGACGTATAATGAAAGTGCCTTCTTGAATGTGCAATTAAACTCCGACATAAGCTCTCTAAGTCTTCTTTCTTTCTGAAAGACTGGACATACCTTCTGCAAGGCCATGTGATTACCGGAACAGTTCACACATTTAAAATACGATCGTGTCACAATTTTCATGATCGCGAGAACACTTCGGGCAAATCACTTTAGTCGACGAACATTGGAATCGGCTATGTCCGTATTTCCAGCACCGAGAACATTGCGTCACCGGAAAAATATAGGGGTCCACTTTAATTCCGAGGCCATAAAGGAAAACATGAGATGGAATAGAATTTCCTTTGAATCCCAGCCGAAGTGCTTCGCATTTAATCCAAGACGCGGTCCCATCAAAATTTCGTTTATTGAGTCGTTTAATTGCCACTATTTCACGTTCACACTTAAGGTTACTTAAAATATCCTCGTCACTAGCCTCTAAATCTATATCCCGGATAACCCCGTAAGACACACCCACCTCCGAAGTTTTGTAACATCTCCACTCCATATCTTTAAATGTTTTGCACTCGATCAGAGATTGAGCGTTAATGTCCTCGTCAAAGGTTACTATCATTTTATAGTTATGTGTGTATTTGACCCGCTTAACTCCCTTTATATTATTATTTTTAAATAATTTCGCTAGCGTTAATTGTTTAGGAAGCTGCTTAGTGCTAGTTACGCACACATCCACTCTTTCCTCTGAAGTTCCGCTCAACCTCCGTACCGCCTTCCGAGATCGCGAGACCACATTCCACCCCTCCTCTGATGTATCACTCCCCTCAACTGTCCTAGTCCTCTTTCTGCTCTGTTCCACATTCTCACATTCCACACTTTCCTGCATCGTATTATCCATGTTCGATCTTACTACTTCATCGATTAATACATTATTTAAATCTTTCCTAGGATCCGCCTCTTCATACTCACTCACACACACACTGTTACTATCCGCATGCGACATGCTGGCGCCGTGCGCTCAGCACCGTCACGCTCGAGCGTGACCAAGTTTATACACAAGACCAAAAACAAACTAATATCCCGCAGAGAAAAACAGACGCGACCACTCGCACGAACGCCGCGACGAGACTCGAATTTTAGATATTATTGTAGAAAACTTAACAAATTATATTATAAATGTTAATAAAGATTTTTTGTGTTATTTGAATGTATTTCTGTAAACCAAAGTCGATGTCGCTCACTTCGCTGTCCTTCCCTATAAGCTAAAAAAGTTTCATATATCTTTAAAACTACGCAACGGATTTTGAAGCGGTTTGTTATAGATAGAGTGTTTAAAGAGGAATGTTTTAGTATATCTACCTATATACTTACAAAAGCGAAGCTCCACGCGGAAAGCTAGTTTAAATAGTTTTTTATGTATCTAATACAAAAATACATATGAACAATTGTCACAAACCTCCGAACGTTATTTCATAACATGCAACACAACAAAAAATGCCGGAATATCTTAAAGAAAAATTTGTGTTTAGAGGCAACAACGATGTACTTGTTCGGTCTACCGAAATGCTTCGACTGCGAATGCCACCACATCTCACAAGCTTCTACGATAATTCGTTTACCGTTCAGGCAATCAAATTGTGGAATGCTTTACCTGGACCAATAAAGAATGCACAGTCCTTAAATAGTTTTAAAGTAATGTTACGCAATTATCACCTCTCTTGCTGTACTTAATATTATATACTCCGTTATGTTTATTATTATGTAATTTTTTTCTCTTATTCGATTGTAAATATATATGTATTTAATGTCTTATATTGTATTTATTTATTATGTAAATTTTTATATTATATATTTATGCTCTGCCCTACTCCTTTCCTTTAATTTAATTTCTCTCCGTACGTCTGGTTGTCTGGAAGAAATCGCTGCATAGCGATAAGACCGCCATTTGTTTGAATGTATTCCTAGGTTAAGTTTTATTGTAACTTTCAATAGCAAGCAATAAAGAATTAATAAATAAATAAATAAATAAACATATGAAATATTTTCAAATCAAGCTAATGTATGACTTTTATGCAAAAACTCAGCGAAGCGTCGATGCATTGTTCCCCTTTCTTCATCACGGCAATGGCGCGTTTTCAAATGTATATTTTGAAACAATATAATATGAGTTTCAGCTTAATACGTTATACTGTAGTTTGAACTATACATCCACTGTCAATAAGGCATCCAAGGCAACTGAAAATCAGTAATATTTCACTGAGTGCCAGGCCTATTGTGGCATACATATTTAAGTAGGTAGGTACCTATTTATTTCGTCTTCAATGCATCTTTTTTCATGTGTCCACAATAATCGTATTTTCATTTCATTTCATAATACACTCTATTTAAAGCTGGGGACCTCGTAAAAACGTCCAAACTTTCGTTGGAGAAAACGGGAATGCTATTACGTCTCGAAGGACCAAAGGTATAATCCTTGGAAACTTGTATTATTGTTGTTTACGAATAATATTTATATGCATTTGAACATGGTTAGTATGTAGTACAATAACTTTGAATGAATGAATTAATGAAGGCATTATTAATTATAAAATATCAAATTGTGTTACGGTGCATTTAGACCAAACATACATACCTACCTAGAGCTAGAGCAAGAGCATTCTTTCGTGATCTTTTTTTTCTTTAGTGTAAACGAAAACTCGTATGCAGTATTGTTCAGTATTAGAACATTGTATATAATCTTTTCGAATGCACTAAGAACAATCAAAGAATATTATGTATTAGGTAAGCTGTTACAGGAAGTATGGCAGAACAACGTTTGCCGGGACTACATTATACCTAACTAGCTTACCGCCCGCGGCTTCGCCCGCTTTGTCTAAAACCTAATAAATTATATACTAAAACCTTCCTCTTGAATCATTCTATCTAATAAAAAAAACCGCATCAAAATTCGTTGCGTAGTTTTAAAGATTAAAGCATACAAAGGGACATAGGGACAGAGAAAGCGACTTTGTTTTATACTATGTAGTGATGATACCAATCTCTAACCAAACTTTCACAATTTTATTCATCAATGGAGTGCTGTGATCATCATTACGAAAACAAATAATAGTCGAGCAGTTATACTAATTGGACGATTCAATTACCCGATGGGGCCGCACCTCACCGCTCGAGTTTATAGCGAATTACCTTCATTGCTTTACATGTTGACAATCTGTTATTTTTACATGATGTTTACATGTGTGTGAAGTTTTGTGTAGTGTGTGTGTGTTTTTTTTATGTATGTATATGATTGGAAGGTTCAAATTAAATCGGTTGGTACCTATATGGTTTGAAAATATTTATAATAATATTACATTAGGTAGATATCTTATATTCATTTTACATTATATTAATCTAATATTAGGTATTGGGTAGGTTAGGTGAATTAAATTTTCTAATTTTCTCCTGATTTTCGTAGTTTGTTACCATTTAAATTTTCAAATAATACTTTAGTTCTCCAATGAACGTGCTTATTTTCCTATTCACTTTCTAATTACAGTTCATATTATGTACTAGATACAAATATCAACACATTATATCATACTCAAAAATGTTACAATAAGTGCAAATTAGATCATCAAGATATCTAAAATTCTTGACGATTATTCAGTAAACCACTGTAAAAGGCATTTGATACATTTTCTTTATAATAATAAATGAATTTGAATTCATATTCATAATATGACAATACAGTCTATTCTGACAACGCTTCAGGGCAAAATTTAAATAAATGTAAAATGGAATTACAGACACATTTTCCGATTTCCGATGATCATTAAAGAATGCTCACATTTTATTTATTTATTTTATTACTGACTGAAAATCCAAAATCTTTTTATAAATGCAAAGGTTTGCCTGTATCTTTTTATATATTTTTAAATAGTTTTTTGAAGGTTTTTTGGTATGGTATAATAGGTTTGACCCTTTTTGTCGGCACGTAAAACCGCGGTTCACAGGGAGTATATAAATTTATAAGAATTCTTCAAAATAGTACCCTATTAGTGGAAGAAAAACGTAACTTTAAAGTATTCCAAAGAAAATCACCATAATGCCTCCAATTTATTATTTTAGCGTACATTCAGTTCAAAAACGGGTAAACCTTGCGAACATATTTCAAATTTCACGTACAAAGTTGCATTCAAGTCACGAAATAATTACAACTTTATGCAAAACTAGTTGCGTGCCGCGGTTTTACCCACAGTGCTCCGCTCCTGTTGGTCTTAGCGTGATGATATATCCTATATGCCTATAGCCTTCCTCGATAAATGGGATATCTAACACTGAAAGAATTTTTCAAATCGAATCTGTAGTTCCTGAGATTAGCGAGTTCAAACAAACAAACTCTTCAGCTATATAATATTGCTAGCTTTCCGCCCGCGGCTTCGCCCGCTTTGACTTAAACCTAATAAATTATATACTTAAACCTTCCTCTTGATTCTTGAATCACTCTATCTATTAAAAAAAAACTGTATCAAAATTCGTTGCGTAGTTTGAAAGATTTAGGCATACAAAGGGACATAGGGACAGAGAAAGTGACTTTGTTTTATACTATGTAGTGATGAAGTTATAGATTTCACGTACCTAGTAAATTTTGCGTTGAAGTCACGAAATAATTACATAATGTAAAATGTTAAGCGATTGTTTTCTGTTATGTTAATTGTTAAGGTCTATATTGGCGTGCGGAAGGTTAAACGTTTAAAAATAATATGGAATCGTTTAGGAATGCTTTTATAGCGTAGCTTTGATTTAAAAAATATTTTTGTTTTGTACACGTTTACGGTAGATTCAATTATTAATATGCAACAGTTCTTTTTTTATATTTTTATGCTGGCGATGTCTATAAAAAATAAAAATATGAATTAGTTATTATAATTTTTATAGTCCATGATCCTTTCGTTTTGGTATCATTGAAAAGTGTGAAAAATGTTTATTTAAATTTTACTTTTATCTCTTACATATAAATTATTTTTTAAAAATAATTAAAATTAAATTAATTATTTATTAAAAATAAAACAAAAATATACAACAAGAATCAAATATTTAATTTAGTAATAAAACCAACCGCTAACAAAACACTAAAACTGAAAGCCTTGAGTACCAGGCGAGCAAAAACAGCAACGTCCTTATTACCACAGCACAAGGGACACACGATCCAAGCGAACGTCTCGTCTTCATACAATTGTACCAGGATATCATCGGCATTCAGGAGCACGTAATTTTCTAACGGCTGCCATACATATAAAATTGAAGATTCTAGAACGATTACCGAGATGACAATCTGTGAATATTCAGTCCTATTAGGGTGAAAATTTACAAGAAGCTCTACATTCAAATTCTTCGTTATATTAGTATAAAAGTTTTCGATGGGTTTCGAACATAAAAATGCTCTATTTCAGGCTTCAGCATGCCTGTTATTATTTTTAAAAGGACAATTTTCACAAACGGCACGATCTGATACTAAGCTTAAATATTTCGTAACATATTTGCTTGAATGGACATAATATAATTTATTATTTTAACATCTTTTTTATCAGCTTTACCTGTTAGTTTGTATGTTAAACCGACATCAAACTTTGTACACTTATCAAGGATTGGTGACGATATATGGGATTCGATTCCATGGGTTTATGTTTTTTTTTATATTTTTACTAATTTTCTAAGTACACTATGATATTATAACAGACTAGGAGAACATATACCTCAAGTATATATCGGATAGGATTGAACGTGACTTTATAAATTGGAAACACGTGTATTTTCTCCAGGATAAGACAGATACTCAGCAGGAAGACCAGCTTCGATGTGGAGTGTTCGCCAGCTAGCAGGTTTGCTGTTAAAAAAGTAATAAATGTATAACTTGTACTTGAATAATATACAACGAGAGTATGAGACTAAAATGTACAGTGGTTTCTCAAAAATCTCTTAATAGCTCTACGCCTTTTTTTAAGTGGGAAAATCTTGCATAGATACCCACGGCCCCCGGGAGACTAGCCCTACGCCTGATAAAACTTATAACAATTATATCCTCTAAAACTTATAATAATTATATACTATAACCTTCACCAAGAACTATCTATTAAAAACTCCGTAGCAAAATCCAATCCGTAGTTTAAAAAATCAGGAATAGGCACACAGAAAGACTTAAAGCAGGAAGCGACTGTGTTTTACTATGTAGTGATTATACACAACATTACAACAGCTTTAGTCGAAGTAATCATGGTAAAAAATGGGCAAGAGTTAAAAAGGTTGAGTGATCTTGTTACAGGCTTGACCCTTGGAACCCGTAGTGGCAACAAAAAAGCTCTGCTGAAGACTACGAATTCGCTACAAGTTGCCTAATTTTGGAATTTCAAAAGGTTAATTTCTGTGACTAAATCTTTGTATTTTAAAACGAAAGGTATTTTGAAATTGTGTAAAAATTTGTCGCTATTATATCAAGCTTGGAGCTATAAGAATTGTAAGATTTTGGGCTAACAATATCATTACGTCCTGTTTTTACATAATGTTAGTTGATTGTCATATCTATACTTAATATTATAAAGCTGAAGAGTTTCTTTGAACACGCTAATCTCAGGTCCGATTTGAAAAATTCTTTCGGTGTTAGATAGCCCATTTATCAAGGAAGGCTATAGGCTATATATATCCTCACGCTAAGACCAACAGGAGTGGAGCACTGCGGGTAAAACTGCAGGGCACAGCTAGTTATTAATAGAATTAGATAATTATATATAAGTTTTTTAGCACTGCAAGAAATAAAGATATTTATTTAAATACCATTGTATAGAAGTGTTACTTCATGTATTATCAGTGCTAGAGCTAAAAGCACGGCAGCAGAACTGGTCATCTTGTCTCTATTTCATATTTTGTAAAAACCATTTTCTAAATAAATAACAAAATTATCAAAATGTGTACAATGATATTATAGGTAATAATATCGCCAAAATTAGAAGTTATAATTGACATTACATTTATAGGACTGAGGACAATGTCATCTAACTTTTTAAGTTTCAATTTTGTGAAGAAATCCTGCAAAGGATATCCAGACATTTGAATGCAACCAAAGCCACTGTTTTCCTTGTAGAAATACAAAAATACCACAGAAAAATACCGATAAAATTTAAAAATTTATAAAGTGCTCTATATTATCTCAAAGCTGCGGTTAGATTTAAAAACAAGTTGTAAATAAGTTTAATATACTGTACTGCTATACTGTTGCAATATGTTTTACGAGATAATTAAAAGAAGATTACCTAGAACAACAGTTGCCAACAACACAATGCTCATTAGCCATAAATAATTTTAGAGCGGAAACTACAAAATTTTGGGTCTAACAAATGTTTGGAATAATGATACTGTTATAGACATCACTTTTAGCTTTTTCTTGTGATACCTACCTACCATGAAGCATTTTCACACATTTATTTCATCTATACTAATATTATAAAGCTGAAGAGTTTGTTTGTTTGAACGCGCTAATCTCAGGAACTACAGGTCCGATTTGGAAAATTCTTTCGGTGTTACATATCTATACTTACTGATATTATAAAGCTGAAGTTTGTTTGTTTGTTTGAACGCGCTAATCTCAGGAACTACTGGTCCAATTTGGAAAAGAAATTCGGTGTTAAATAGCCCATTTATCGAGGAAGACTATATTATAATATCATCACGCTAAGACCAACAGGAGCGGAGCAATGCGGATGAAACCGCGAGCATAAATCTTGATAAACGTTAGACAATTGCCAACACTAAACTCAAAATTCAAATACAACCCGTGCTTGCAGTTAAACAATAGAAACCGATAAACATTTCGCATTAACAGCGCATCCGAACTCCGAAGTCACATTTCGATTCAATCCATACTAATATTATAAATGTGAAAGTAACTCTGTCTGTCTGTCTGTTACTCAATCACGCCTAAACTACAGAACCAATCTTCATGAAATTTGGTATGGAGATATTTTGATACCCGAGAAAGGACATAGGCTACTTTTTATCCCGGGAAAATGACGCAATCCCGGAAATCCCACGGGAACGAGAACTATGCGGGTTTTCCTTTGACTGCGCGGGCGAAGCCGCGGGCGGAAACCTAGTATAAAACAAAACAGTACTCGAAAAACCCATTTACACTAACAATAAAATGCGCTCGTCAAATAAACATAAAAGTTTTTATTGTATCCGACACGTTCTAGAGGAACGAAGCAAAATGTTTTTAATCCAAAGATAAAAATGAAATTCGAAATTGAAACTTCTAAAATAATTTTAATTATATTTGCTTTCGATTTGGTTACAAGTCTTCATGTTGTTGAAGTGGATGATTCGTTAGATAGAGAGGTTGATGTAAAATATAATAGTGATGTTGATTATGGAAAAGAAAAGAATGAAGAAGATGAGATTAAAGTTTATTTGGAAGAAAAGTATAGATTCAAGAATGATAATTCGTCTACTAGATTTAGAATAACGTTCGATGAAAGAATGGATCCGGGTAATGGTACATTACGATTTTATAACCAAACTTATTTGAAAATATTTAATTTAACAATGAATTAAAATATTGCCAGGTAGAGTTGTACCTAGTAATCCTACTAATATTAGGTATAAATGCGAAAGTTTGTGAGGATGTGTGTGTGTGTTTGTTACTCTTTCACGCAAAAACTACTGAACCGATTACAATGAAATTTAGAACACATATAGAGGGTAACTTGGATTAACACATAGGATAGGTTTTATCCTGGAAATCCCACGGGAACGGGAACAATGCGGGTTTTCCTTTGAAAATCTAGTAATTCATATATTCATAACTTCATGCATCTGGAATGTCGATGATAACCAAACTATATTCGTACTACAAAGGATACTTTTTTTACCTTGATTTGGAGAATATACTTACTAATATTTACGCAATTTATTGAAGTGAAACTTCTTTAGGTGCGTAGAGTATTTCAAGGTCGCATCATGGTACTACCGTCAGTCATGGAGTAAGGCGACGATTTTGGTATCCTTGAATCTTGCCAAAGAAGTTTCACTTCTGACACGTGTGCTCGGTATACACGCACTTTTTTTGTTAATTTACCTAAGTTTTATTTAAGTTTTTTCAATGAAAATTCGTAATTTCACCAACTAGCAATGGCTAATGAACTAGCAATGGATAAAGAACGCAATTCATGCCCTTAGGGCTTAGATCATATTATGCTATGGTATTTCATGCCCCTTACACCACATTCCAGTATTCCCAGAATCAAACAACGAGCATCTAGCATGGGCATTCCGAGCATATGCCGTGCGGCGCATCGTGGGCGGCATGGAGACGAGCATATGCATGTATCCTTACAATGTGGCTATATCTAGGAATGGCAAGCATTGGTGCGGAGGGTCTATCATCGATGAGCAGTGGGTGTTAACAGCTGGACATTGTATGGAATCGTGAGTTAGGTTTTTAATTGTGACTAAGCAGCAGAAAGCAGTCATCATATTTATATTTTTTTGCTAATGTAACTAAAGTAATTTGATTTTTAAGCTACATAGTTTCTTTTTTTGTCTTAATTATAACGTTCTGTTCATCCGAGTGGTGGAGACGGTGAACTATATTACATAATATGGCAGTTCTGAAAAAATCTCTATTGTTACTAAACGTACAAAAAATAACGCAATACACTTTGTGT
The DNA here is from genome assembly GCF_905220415.1 of Colias croceus. Lineage (NCBI taxonomy): Eukaryota > Metazoa > Arthropoda > Insecta > Lepidoptera > Pieridae > Colias > Colias croceus. The sequence goes on along the minus strand of NC_059558.1, from coordinate 2,402,892 downwards.
TACTTTGGATCCGTAAAGTACGATCCGGGAGAGATGAAAATATACTTTAGGAGAATTAAAGTTTTCAAAATCAGGTTACAAATAGAATTTACAAAAATAAATACTTACTGTTTTACCACAAAAAAACTTTAGACAGGGTTTATTTTTTAGAGCGGGTTCTCTTTAATCTGGTTTTGTCGTATTTCACATAGAAAACTATTAAAGTGATAGATCCCTGGTTCAAAGTTAGACTGTGTTTAAATTGTTTTTAAACACAGTTTTTGTTGTTAATACCATTACCTCTTAATTTTGTGATAAATCAATCGAGAAAATTAATAAAATAAAATAAAAGGATCACATAGAAATGATATTACTCAACCAACCTTGAAAAATAAAAGCTATTTCACAAAGAAACAATAATGTAGAACATTATGAATATGTAATTGAGGGGCTATTTATGTTCAAGTTTGTTGAAAACTTCATTGAAGCTAAAATACACATTCCACAATTTTCATTGTGAATCCAATTGAATTACAGATGAAGTATCCTTTACATTATAAAAAACTAGCTTTTACCCGCGGCTGCGTTCGTGTTTTGAATATAAATTTTCTTAGGAATAAATGTTGCCTGTATGATCATACAGGCTACATTTATATGATTTTTGTGTCTGATCAGACACAAAAATCATATCATAAAATCGCCCCGTTACAATATGTAAGATAGACAAACAAAAACAATTTCTCATTAATTTTAGTGAGAAGCCGAAAAAGAATAGGTCACCCATCCAATATATGACTGTGCCAACCGTTGCTTAACCGCGTTTCTGTATTTATACCATTTTGCTGTTATAACATCTGATAGACATACCTTAACATTATATAAATGAGATAATCAAATAAATAAATAAAAAAAGACGTGTGGCTTCGGGGACTGCCGCGGTAAAGCTATTGCATAGCATGCCTTCAAGCCACACCTCCGCCCGTCGGAGTGGGGAGCGTGAGGTTTTTTCTTTACGTAATTTCTCGATTCGGTCCACGCGCTCAAGGCCCGCGGTAGAAGCTATGGAATAGCTTAATTTTTTATTTATTTATTTATTTATTTCAGGCAACAAATGTAGTTAATAATCATGATACAACTGTTTCAGAGCATTTGATATTGATAGTGATAAGAAGAAGCTGCAACCCTTCATCATCAGGGCAGGCAGTTCGTTCCACAATCGAGGTGGTTACCAGGCCAGAGTCAATAAGGTAAGGAACGATATCACTACATAGTATAAAACAAAGTCGCTTTCTCTGTCCCTATTTCCCTATGTCCCTTTGTATGCTTAAGTCTTTAAAACTACGTAAGGGATTTTGATGCGGTTTTTTTAATAGAGTGATTCAAGAGGAAGGTTTTAGTATATAATTTATTAGGATTTAGACAACCGGGCGAAGCCGCGGGCGGTAAGCTAGTATGAAATATGTCATATGAAATAAGACTCTTTCACGTAAAAGCTACTGAACTGATTACAATGAAATTTAGCACACATCCTCATTCCGCCCGCGGCTTCGCCCGCGTTTTCAAAGGAAAACCCGCATACTTCCCGTTCCCGTGAGATTTCCGGGATTAAATCTATATATATATAAAACTCAAAGGTGACTGATATAGTGATCTATCAACGCACAGCCCAAACCACTAGACGTATCGGGTTGAAATTTGGCATGCAGGTAGATGTTAGGACGTAGGCATTCGCTAAGAAAGGATTTCCCGAAATTCTTGCGGGAACGGGGAAACACGGGGATGCACGTACAAAGTCGTGGGCGGAAGCTAGTCTATTATAAGTGTTAATCCAAGTTACCCTCTATATGTGTGCTAAATTTCATTGTAATCGGTTCAGTAGTATATGCGTGAAAGAGTAACAAACACACACACACACATCCTCACAAACTTTCGCATTTATAATATTAGTAGGACTGTGATAAAAAAACGACGTGTGGCACTCGGGGACTGCCGCGGTAAAGCTATTGCATGCTATGGCTTCAAGCCACACCTCCGCCCGTCAGAGTGGGGAGCGTGAGGGTTTTCGTTACGGAATATCTCGATTCGGTCCCCGCGCTCAAGGCCCGCGATAGAAGCTATGCAAATTGCAATAGCTTAAAAATCGTGTTTTACATACCTATAATAATACTGTGGTGTAAGGACAGAATTTTGTAGGTAAGTATTTTGATCTTATACAATAGGGAAATTGTTGTGAATTTATTTATTTGATTAAAATATCCACCAAAAACTCTATGGTAATAATGGTATGGTAATCATTCTTTCCCTACTGAATATTGCTACCTCGTTCACTTTAATATTATGCATTCAAAATGAATTATTCATAGTAAATATTCGAATTTGATTGCAACCAATTGGTAAATATAATGGGTTTCATTGTATGAAAACTTGTTATTAAGTGCACGTAATCTAACAAAATTAGTACAATTATATTAGCCTGTACTTTAGAGTATTAAATGCAATTTATGAATATTTGAAATGTTAAGCATGTTGCCGTTATCTGGTTTAATATACTATTTAATTGAATAACTGGCGCTTTCATTGAATGACGATATTTAATTGAATGACTAAAGGACATCTCGTCATGTTGTATAATATATAATAATATTGCGGGAACGGGGAAACACGGGGATGCACGTACAAAGTCGTGGGCGGAAGCTAGTCTATTATAAGTGTTAATCCAAGTTACCCTCTATATGTGTGCTAAATTTCATTGTAATCGGTTCAGTAGTATATGCGTGAAAGAGTAACAAACACACACACACACACATCCTCACAAACTTTCGCATTTATAATATTAGTAGGACTGTGATAAAAAAACGACGTGTGTCACTCGGGGACTGCCGCGGTAAAGCTATTGCATGCTATGGCTTCAAGCCACACCTCCGCCCGTCAGAGTGGGGAGCGTGAGGTTTTTTCGTTACGGAATTTCTCGATTCGGTCCCCGCGCTCAAGGCGCGATAGAAGCTATGCAATAGCTTAAAAACTGCAATATTATACGATAAAGACTTAGAGCATTAAACCAACGATAAAGACTAGATTTTTACAATATAATTAATAAGGCTTCCTTTGTTGTACCTTTGAAGGTTAGATAAAAGATAAAGATTCTTGATATCTTCGCTAATTACTGGATCCATTGAATTTTGAATGAGTGGCTGTCAAGAAGTTTTGACAGCGCTTGTTCTATGGCTGAAAAATTGATCACAATGATGATAAAATTAAAAATTTGGGGCGATTTTCTTTCCGTAAATTTTTGATCTTTTTAAGTTTTTGATAATAATAATTTAATGGAGATCATACATCGAATCTATAGAGCTGATTATATTTTTGGTAGAAAACGCTTATCTCAGGAATAACTAAAAATATTCACACTTTCCAACACTTTCATTTTCATTCATTCTTTGGAGTAATTATATTATGGCAATTATTTAACCAAGTTCTATTATTTATCAAGGCTATTCATTAGTACAAAACCAAATAGTTACTAATTTTTACATGTAATTATTGAAAAAATTTTCAATACAAGTTTTTATTAGAACTCAGCTTGTAAAGAAGGATCTTACTTAGAATGCTCTTAAAGGGATCTTATCAAAACAGCTTCTTCATAATAATATAAGAATAATATATTTGTTTAAAATTTCCAGGCATTCTTTCCAAAGGACTATTCACCAGGCAATGCAGACTACGATTTCGCCCTGCTTCGCTTGGACCGTCCGATGCCGATCGGCAGGAATATTGCAGTTCTGAATCTACCCTCAAGAGACTATGTTGTTAAATCGAGTGATCTGCTTATAGTCACTGGCTGGGGAAGCACTGATGTTAGTAGATATTGCTTGGAAATTAGCTAACTGTTAACTACGTGTTTATAGTTTTTGCATATTGCTTTAGAGTTTAGTTTATTTATTCAAAAGGCTTATTATCTAGATGCATAATTTTTTGTTCAAACAATTCAAAACTTAGGAATCTAAATTACAGATAGGCAAACAATGTTTCATAAAAAATAATTTTAAATGGATACTATAGTAACATATACAGTAAATATTCAATCATTCATTAATTCTATCCAGGAATCAGGTTTCGGCCACATCCCGGATCGTATCCGTTTCGTGCCCGTCCCGGTGATGCAACTCGACCAATGTCAGAAGGCCTACAGATTCTATATTACTAAGAGAATGCTCTGCGCCGGGTATGCGACAGGCGGAAAAGATGCTTGTAACGTAAGTTTTCACTAGATATGCCCCGCGGTTTTACCCGCATTGCTTTTTTCCTGTTGGTCTTAGCGTGATAATAAATTAAGCCTATAGCTTTCCTCGATAAATGGGCTATCTAACACCGAAATAATTTTTCAAATCGGACAGGTAGTTCCTGAGCTTAGCGCGTTCAAACAAACAAACAACTTCAGCTTTATAATAAGAAGTATAGATTAGCGAACCGCGGACAAAAGAACGGGAAAAAACTATTATCCCTTACTTGACCTATACGATCAAAATCACGGCAATAATATTACTGGACTGAGCTGCCAGGAATTTCTTTTAGAAGGACCATGATTGAATCTTTTGTTATCTTGAAAAGTAGAAAATGAATCGTTCACAAAAATACATTAGAATACATAAGTATCTACCTAAATAATATTGATTGGTAATCATCAGCTCTTGATGCTTTTACAACATTTTTCATTGTTGCTATCTATTCTTTTGGTAATATCGTGACGATATATTATAATTTATATCATTCCACGTCAAATGAACTATCCAACAACAACAATTATTTTTCAATCCAAACCAGTCCTTCCTGATGATATTTTCCTGTGATTAGCGTGTACCTACAACCAAACAATCAAACTCTGCACCTTCATGATATCAGTAGAGATAAGTAAAATTACATAATAATTAAACAAAAACGCTAAAAAAATGATATTTTTAGCACGACTCCGGCGGGCCAGCTGTGCGTGATGGAGTCCTCTTGGGGATCGTTTCGTTTGGCGGCAAACAGTGTGGTGACCCACGGTCGCCAGGTAAATATATACAATTGTATAACTGTTTGTTTGTTTGTTTATTCAAAATTATATGAGGAGGGTAATACATTAAAAATGAATGTCATCGCCATGGGGCATGGGCAAAGAGCAACTGTCCTGCGAAAATGACGTTCAGTCAAGGTGTTCAACGTTATATTATACAACATGACGAGATGTCCTTTAGTCATTCAATTAAATATCGTCATTCAATGAAAGCGCTAGTTATTCAATTAAATAGTATATTAAACCAGATAACGGCAACATGCTTAACATTTCAAATATTCATAAATTGCATTTAATACTCTAAAGTACAGGCTAATATAATTGTACTAATTTTGTTAGATTACGTGCACTTAATAACAAGTTTTCATACAATGAAACCATTATATTTACCAATTGGTTGCAATCAAATTCGAATATTTACTATGAATAATTCATTTTGAATGCATAATATTAAAGTGAACGAGGTAGCAATATTCAGTAGGGAAAGAATGATTACCATACCATTATTACCATAGAGTTTTTGGTGGATATTTTAATCAAATAAATAAATTCACAACAATTTCCCTATTGTATAAGATCAAAATACTTACCTACAAAATTCTGTCCTTACACCACAGTATTATTATAGGTATGTAAAACACGATTTTTAAGCTATTGCAATTTGCATAGCTTCTATCGCGGGCCTTGAGCGCGGGGACCGAATCGAGAAATTCCGTAACGAAAAAACCTCACGCTCCTCACTCCGACGGGCTCGGAGGTGTGGCTTGAAGGGATGCTATGCAATAGCTTTACCGCGGCAGTCCCCGAAGCCACACGTCTCTTTTTTAAGCTATTGCATAGCTTCTATCGCGGGCCTTGAGCGCGGGGACCAAATCGAGAAATTCCGTAACGAAAAAACCTCACGCTCCCCACTCCGACGGGCACGGAGGTGTGGCTTGAAGGCATGCTATGCAATAGCTTTACCGCGGCAGTCCCCGAGTGCCACACGCTCTTTTTTTAACTTTGTTCTCATACGAATGCTGAAGAATTAAAAGACAATATAAGCAACCTTTAAATCCAGCAATTATGACCCAAATCTTACAACCAAAAATTAGACCTCACACACACATAAACATTACACATACATACACATCATATTATTTACACACAATCTTAGATAGTGCTGAAATAGATGAAAATCTACTGATTACGACGAGATTAATAATTTAATAAGAAAGCCTACCTAACTTATATACTAAGTAGGTACTTACCTCTAATCATTACCGTCTTTACCATAGGGGCACAGGGGGCCAGTGCCCAGGGCCATCGTCTGGGGGCCCCCCCTGGAGGAGATGACAGACAATTTTTCTCTTTAAAAAATTACATGTTTTTCTAAGCATCCAGCGTGATTTGTACACACACTATTTTTTTTTTATTTTTTTTATTATCAGAAACAAAAAAGGTTTACAGATATATTAATGTACAGCTGTGAATTAAAAAACCACTGAGGTTTATAGTAATGTTCGTATACAATAATTTATAAACAAAACAATTTCGGTTTAACTGTAGAATACATTAGTTGAGTCTAAAGTTTGCACAAAAATAACAGTTTTTTTTTTTTTACTTATAACTATAACATCAACTACAACTTGTCTACTTAGATAATATTGCTTAAGTTTACGTTTTATATTTATTTTAGTAATACAATTTCTTAATTTAGTATCCAACCCATTCAAGATATCTGGTATCAAGAACGCGGTACGTCGTTGGCCATACATGTTTTTTGAGAATGGTTTAATTAATTTATTAAGAGTAGTGTTCCGTGTATGGTAAGAGTGTGAATTTAATGTTTGATATTTTGTGTTGAAGAAGTTTTCTTTGAGCAACTGAAATTCAAATTTATAATTAATTGGCAGGACACTGCAATGTTTGAAAAGTTTAGGTATGTCATTATTAAATTTTATTTTTATTTTCGGTGACACAATTTTTTTGAGAATTCGAACTTGTATATTTTAATAATTTATTGTAATAATTCTCTCGTAAGGTCTAACCTTGAATACAATTCAGTCGTCTGGTGTCCTTATTATAAAAAATATATTACAGTAATCCAAAATTAATAATGCACATGCAAATCTTCGCTAATTGTCGTATTTCCGAAGACACTCGAATCATTGAATCGTAAGAGCCCTAAACAACGAACTTGCATTTTACACCTTGTTCAAAAGAAATAGAAGTCAATTCATGGTCATACACAATCAAAAACAAATCGTGTGGTAGGTGACGGTAGCCTGTCAGTCAAAAAACTCAAAAATCCGTCAGTTGTCTTAAAATATTGGTGGTTACTGCACGTGTTCTCTCTGTGTGGAATTATATAGAGCTGCTATGTGGAATTATACATCAAACACGAACAACGAACACGAACACGAACACGAACACGAACACGAACAACGAACACGAACAACGAACACGAACACGAACATAGATACCGGGTCTCAGCAGATCGTTAATGTGTAGCAGGAAGAGTGTTGCGGAGAGAACTGATCCCTGAGGGACCCCGGCATTAATAGCCAATTGGTCGGACGAGCAGCCGTCGACGACTACTCGAATCGACCGGTCTCTCAGGAAATCTGAGATCCAGGCGCAGAGACCAGCAGGCAGACCGTAGGATGGAAGCTTGCCAATAAGACTATCATGCCAGACCCTATCGAAGGCCTTCGAGATATCAAGGGAGACAGCAAGTGCTTCACCATGATTCTCGATGGCCTCGCTCCAGATGTAGGTGGCGTACGCTAGAAGATCCCCAGTGGACCGGTTTCGGCGGAACCCGTATTGTCGGTCACTGAGGAGGTCGTTCGCTTCTAGGTGTGCCAGGAGCCGACTGTTCAGTACACGCTCCATAGTCTTACAGAGTATGGACGTGACTGAAATTGGCCTGTAGTTGGAGGGGTCGGCACGACTGCCTTTTTTGGGCACGGGCTGCACGTTGGCAAGTTTCCAAGATTTTGGTACTATTCCAGTCGTCATCGAGAGGCGAAAGAGGCGCGTCAAAACAGGAGCAAGTTCAGGTGCACAGGTTTTAAGAACTATGGCTGGAATTCCATCAGGGCCACTGGCTTTATTCACGTCAAGATTCCGCAGCGTTTTAAGAACCTCAGTCTGACGGATGCGAATTTCCGGCATGTTCACCTCGCATCCAGGTAGACTGGGAGGTTTCGCATTTGCGGGATCAAGACGAGAATTTTCCGCAAAAAGAGAAGCAAAAAGGTTCGCTTTCTCTACGGCGGTGTGAGCCAGCGACCCATCCGGTTTCAGCAGTGGAGGAAGTGAGGGGCGGCAGAAATTCGATTCAACCGCCTTAGCCAGGGACCAAAACGCTTTGCTACCAGAGGGGTAAGAAGCCAGTTTGGTGTGAAGACGGCAGTGAATCGAGGCGTTATACTTCTAGACCTGAGACACACACTCATCAGCTACACTGATGGGGACTAGTCTGGAGACTGCGGGGACGCCCGAGCCCCCCCAAGGATGTCCATAGGGCCCTCTCATCCGGTCGCCAACCGGCACTATGGCGCATCTTGGGATTTTTCGCTAGTTGGCGGGGCAGCCTTTCACATGTGGCTAGCACGCTACTTGGGCCCCCTACTGACTAGCGGTCGGCCAGCGGTAAACCGTGCCTCGGATCCCGCTACCCTCCATGACTAGTCTCCAGGTGCAACAACATAAGTGTGCGTCAAATCGTCCAGGTTGTATAAGCGCAACAGATTCGACCCGTCTCCACTGGGGCTACATCAGCATCATCGTGTCGGAACGCGGACGCTTGGCGACACGGCTTCAGCTGATGGGTGGTCATTATAGCCGCGACAATAGTCTCCCACCATGTATTTATATAAAGAATAGAAAAAATTCGATCACGAGGCGGGACTCGAACCCGCATCCTTTCGCGCCATTCCGGGGCGGATGCCTAACCAACTCAGCCACTCGTGACCCGCCAGAGCAATCGAATTTATTCTATTCTTTCAGTTTTATGTGTCTTAAGGGACACACCGCGCACTATCTATTGAGATGATTTAACAACCATCTCCATGACGTTAGGGTATTGTTATGATGAGACCATGACATTTTACTCTCAACGCGCCTAAAGAAATTTCACTTCAAAAATATACTAAATTTCCCAACCTTCTGTAAGGTACTAGGAAAATTTTTTTTCCTAAAAGTCAATAGATAATATACAGGGTGTAATCGTTAAGTGTGCACAAGCGATTATTCCGTAACTATTGCAGATACCAAAAAACTTTAAACTGATATCGAAAGTACTTAACCTAATGTGTAAAATGGCCATAATAAATTTTTATAAATAAAACGAGAAATACCCAAAAATGTTACATTAAACGCTCCCATACATTTTATTTCCCATACATTTTGTATTCATAGCAGATTTTCGAAGTGATGTCCTCATTGTGCATTACAATGAGGAGCTCTATTTACAGTTTCTAAATGAACTTCCCTTCAAATTTGCGAAGTAATTAAAGCAGAAAACCAAAAAAAGAAAGAAAAAGCTAAAATCTTTCATATTAAATGTACTAGGTTGATCCAAAATAATTGGGTATTTCCTGTGCACATAAAAATATAAAACAAATGTTTTTTGCTTGCTCATGTGTTCACTAAGTAATCACAAAAAAATCATATCAACAGGCCACGTTTCCAATTATTTACATTAATTTGAATGTGAACCGTGCGTGCCAGAATGTGTCTCGACGAAAAGAAGAAACAACGATTCGACATGTAGAGGGTAAATTTCTAAATTTTTAATGATATCAGGATAATTTTTTGTCACGTTTTGTGATCATGGATGTTACCCGAGTTCACCATGTTTATGCTGAAACCAAAAAACAATCAATGTCCTGGATGCGAGCTTCCAAAGTGACGATGAAGAAATTCAAAGTGAAAATCAGTAGGTTAGATTAAAGCGGTAGTTTTTTGGGACGCTAAAGAAATAATTATGGTGGAATATTTTAAAAAGGTAGCCACTTTATTGGGCTCTTACTAAACAGACCAAATTAAAAGATTGCGGTAGGTTAGTAAGAAAAAGAGACATGGCAAACTGCGGACATGAACGCTGTTTCACCAAGACAACGCACCAGATCACAAAGCGTCAGTTGCGATGGCTGCCATTCAAAAATCGGCATTCCAAATGCTTGAACACCTACCCTATTTTTTAGATCTAGCTCCTATTTACTTTTATCTCATTCCTCGGCACAAGAAACACTTTCTTAGCAATAAATTATTTTAAGACGACAGCGAAGTGATAGCCGCGTGGAGGGGTTTTTGTGGATGAAGTCAAAGTTTTTTTTTTTTTTAAGTTTAGGAAAAAAAATATTGAAGTATATTTTCCAGTTAGAAGACTATCTAGAGAACTACATAATCATTATAACTGTGATGACCTTGTTTAATATTGATTATCATTACTTTTGGATCAACCCATGTACATGGGATATTCGTATCTCATACTAAATGTATGGGAGGGTTTCAAGTTAATTTTTTAGATATTTCTCGTTTTATTTTTAAAAATTTATTATGGCCATTTTACTCATTAGGTTAAATACTTTCGATATCAGTTTAAAGTTTTTTGATATCTGTAATAGTTACAGAATAATCGCCTGTGCACACTTAACGATTACACCCTGTATAGGTTTTTCGTGATTTTTACCGAAACTGTAAGTTTTATCATAGTATAACCACTTTTACCCAAATTGTAGATCATAAAATTATCTATACAAAAGAATCAATATACTTACATTATTTTCCTAAGATGTTGCTTTACATTATTTTCCTAAGATGTTGTTTAAGAAGAAGCTTCCTACCATTTTCTAAGATATAACGATTTATAAACTCATCCCATCCTTATAATATGCAAACGTTTCTTAAATCACTTCACACCTAAATGATTTTATGATAAAACTTATCGTTTCAGTATAAATCGCGAAATCACCTATTTTTTTTTTTATTTATAACCTTTAATATGTTTTTTAATTCACGTACCGGAATGACAGTTAATTTTGTATTTTATTTTTAGTAATCCTTTGAACAATTTTACTAATTTTCTGCTGGATATGAAATTTTGTAGTTTTAAAGGTCCTAGAATTTAGTGAACTCTGTTCACACCGGACCACTTCTAGGGTAAACGCAGCTATCAACGACCCATCGAAAATCTGAAGGTATTACCGACCTATAAAAGTAATTCGAAATTTAAACGTTTCCAGAACTATTCTAGCTATAGGTAGGCAAAGTTATACACGAATGTATTACTTGAGCATCGTATACTTTTACGTTAGTGTGAGTAACTGTGCAAAAAAGAGTTAAAATACGTAAGTTGCTGCGGGGTAGCGTGGACGCAGGACGTTTCGTACTGTTCCGTTGTTCCTTCGGGTAAGTACTGTGATTTATCTTTTTAAGACATTTACAAACAAATGTCATCTATACTTTATTTTATATTACTAAATGTCAATGCATTTAAGTGTCAACTTTTCATTTCTCACAACATTTTATTAATAGAAAGTAATTTGAAACGATAAAACTTTAAATTAAAATGGGACGGTGTTAGCTTCACCAGTTTAAGTCGTGGCAGGTATCAACGACCCATAAGTCGGCAATGGCAGCAACGTAACTTTTTGTTTTAATTTTCTTTTATGTTATTGTATCACACTAACACAAGTGGTTTTATAGACCAGTTTAAATCTAAGCTATGAGTCTTCATAAAAATCTATTAGCGACCTAAACTTTTTTGTCTAGTTTTTACCTTTTAGCGTTGTCAATTTATACAAAGTTATGATATTTTTCGAGGATCGATATCGAATAGTTGCAGTAGTAAATCATTGTTTTTTTTGTTCAAACAATATGCATTTGTTCATATTTTGTGTGACATTAATCAATTATATTCTATTTTATAGTCTGATGGTCAAATGAATTAAAATAACCATTTTTTTATGGGTCGGTAATACAATTTAGGTTTATACTTACATACTTTATTACCGACCCATGTGGGTCGGCAATAGCAACTATAGGAAGCTATTACCGATCGAATATAGATTGTTTAGTTTCTCATCTACAAATTCAAATTCAAATTGCTTTATTTGCAGAATGTAGAATAAAGATGTTTGTAGATACAGATAATATTGATCCTTAAACATTCTGCTCGTAGTTGAGCGTGCAAATATATTTTTATTACTTTAATGAAATAATAGGTGCCTATTAAAAATTATATTTTTTTAGGTTAAATTAACATAAAACATATAATTATATTTTTTTCCAGAAATATGGAGCCACGAAAGCGGCGAAAAGTATACAGTAAAACACAACTCGCTGAAGCAATCAATCAAATAGCATAAGGAAATATCCTAGAGTTTGAAATCCTTAATTTAATATATGTACACTAGCGGTTCGCCCCGGCTTCGCCCGTGGTACCTACATGTTTACGTTTTTTTTTCATAAAAACTATCCTATCTCTCAAGTTGGATCGAATTGTACATGGTGTGCGAATTTTATTATGATCGGTTAACTGGTTTAGGAGTCCATTGAGGACAAACATTGTGACACGAGATTTATATATATTACTAGCGGTCCGCCCCGGCTTCGCCCGTGGTACATATTAACGTTTTCTCTACATAAGAACCATCCTCGTACTTCAAGGAATATAATAAAAAAAGAATTATCGAAATCGGTTCAGCCGTTCTCGAGTTATGGAATTACAACGAAAAGTGGCATTGATTTTTATATATTAGATATATTATATTAATAGTATTATGTTGATTAATTTAAAAGTTTATAATTATTTTAGTTCATTACTAAGAAGTACTCATTTGTTTTATTAAAAATAACTATACTAAAAAAAATACGAATATATTTGCATTTTTATTTCATTTTATTAAGATCGGTAATCATCATCATCACTAGCTTCTATACATTCCATTGCTGGAAAAGGCCTCCTCTCACATACGATCGGGAATAGCTGCATAAAAATCGTTAATAGCTTCACAGCCGTTTTTATGGGTCGGTAATAGCAACAATCGACTAAGTCACATTGTAAATTATTTTTTACAAGATAATCCTTTATTAGAATGTATTTTCTTCAATAAAAACATTTTTTAGACATAGCACTAGCATATAAAATGAAACTATAAATCTTTAGAAGAACCAGTATACTTAAAAAATATGGTTGATTTTGAAATTGCCTTAGAGGGGTCGTTAATACCTGCGTTTACCTTATACGAATAGATGACAAGCGTTTTGACTTTTGCCATTTGCCTAGGCCTTGAATAAATTATGTCAATAACGCACGCAATAATTTTGATCAATATGAAACGGCTTCGAAAGAAAAAATCCAGATGCTAATTAAAAAGATAAATTTGGAAAAGAGAAAGGTAATTTGAAAAAGTAATTCTTAAAATATTTCTTAATTACATTTAATTTAAGTCAACTTTGGAGCGCCATTACAGCAGCAGCCAGCGTTGCAAATGAATTATATAAAAAATAAGGAAAAAAGTTTCCTCAAAATACCATATAATACAAGATTGGTCAGAAGTAACTTTTTTGTAAAATGTATAAAAAAAATGGAGCAAAAATTTTACATAGAAATTTTCTCATTTCTTATTACTTCATTAAGTTTCAATTTAGGACAAAAACATATTAAGTATATACTTATGGGAAAAAAATTGTATACCTAGTTTGTTTTCAAAGGGCCCCCAATTCTTGTGTGCCCAAGGGCCCCGGCATAGTCTAAGACAGCCCTGCCTCTAATTAATAAAGAAACCTTTTGTTAAAATAATTAATAAACAATATAATGATAAGAAAATAACTATGATCCCAATACAGGAGTCTACAGCCGTGTAACAGAAATAACCGAGTGGGTGGAAGAAACAGTAACAGCCAATGAGGCTCACACCGTGCCAGAACTGAAGGCTAAGATCGAAAAAGCGCGGCAAAGGGAACGGGAGTTGCAGAAGTAAGTTCTAGATTGTTCTAGAAGGTTTACCAAAATAGTATGTGATGTGTCTAGGTTAAACTAAATAGGTATTTAAAAATAGCATAGTTTTACATTAATAATTATTGTACGGAATGCAGAAGAGAAATTGCTGAAAATAATACCTGTGTAAGAATTTTGATTCCTGCTAGCAGATAGATATATTATTGGTTAAACTAGCAAAATTACTGATTATTAAAAATAATAAAATATGAAGGTAATTTAAATATTTTAAAATTCAAATTCAAATTCAAACACAAACACAAACACAAACACAAACACAAATTCGAACACGAACACGAACACGAACACGTACACGAACTCGAACTCGAACTCGAACACAAACACAAACACACACAACTGAAAATAATACCTGTGTAAGAATTTTGATTCCTGCTAGCAGCTAGATATATTATTGGTAAAACTGGCAAAATTACTGATTATTAAAAATACTAAAATATGAAGGTAATTTAAATATTTTAAAATAGACGTACTAAAATTCTCGATAAACAAGGAGTATATTAACCTACTTGAAAAAAATGTTATAATAATTTGGTTGGTCATTAAAATGGAAAAAATGACATATTATGCTTTGGTTTTCAAGCAGGTGAATTTATAATATTATCATTTGGTCATGATGATACGTCCTTAAATATGTATAAATCGAATGTTTTTAAATTCTTAAGTCGATAATTAATGAAAATTTTAAACTTATTCTATTTTAATATTTTATTTTAAACTAAACATGCTTTGGGAAAACCTGTTAATTACTTGTTATTATGAAATAAATAAATGATTTAGTATCTATAACCTATTTTGTATTTCTAGCTTATTATAAGCCCTCAAACCCTCAACATAACCTAGCTATTTTTATCCAACATTGTTCCAAGGATTCCAGACTATTGGGCTTACATAATAGCAAATCGCTTCCATTTGTGGATACGTCGTGATGCATTGCAAACCGCAGGAGCGATGCAATGATCGAAATTAAATTGTTTATTTGCGTGCCAACTGTTACTATACCTGTATTAGGCATGGTGTAATGTAGTTTTTGAGGGAAACTTGCTATTTCTGATGTATAGGTAGAGGCTATGAAAACTAAATTCTGTGATACGAAAAAACGTGTCTCGGTCCTTTTAGATCAAACGAACATAGAGCCTAGAGCTAGAGCAATTGCTTTCGTGATCTTTTTAGTTCATATTGGCTTATATTGCAACCACAGTGTACATGTATATATTTATGTAGTGGGTTTAATTTTACAAAATACTAATCATAAGCTCTTGTAAAAATAATAATATACTTACGTCACAAAAAAGTGTTTGCTGTACATTTATTTACCATCTCAATTCTATCATAACATGAAAATTTTATATTCTAGATTCAAAGCCCGCGTGGAAGACAAGAAAAACAAAATCAAGAGTTGGCTGCGAGAAACCCTGCAGTCTCCCACCTTTTTAGAACTAGCCAAAAAGAAGCTTCGAGAAGCCGGCTTCAACATACGAAAGAACTACCGCAGGGCGGACATAGAACCAGATTCTATTATGGATGATAAAACTATGGATGAAGTTAATTTATCTAATCTAATTAATGACAGAATTCTAGAAACGGATGAAGAGAATGAAGCTGAGGTTTTGTTGCGCACTTTGGCTATGAAAGAGGTTATGTTTGATGAAGGTAGTGTGTTTGAAAATAGAGAAAAGAGTTCGAGTATGGATAGCGATGAAGCGATAGAAGCTCTGATTGCTTATATTAGTAAATAAAGGAACTATTCTTCATGAGCATATTATACAATGATTATATTTAAACGATGTTGTAAAGCGTGTATGTTTATGTATAGGTAGTTACAACTTTTTATCTATTTAAAAAAAAAAATAAAAGTATTAAACAATATGTTAACAATTAACATAGACCACTTTCATACTTATTTAATGACTGCATCTTATATTATTACCTAAAGGTATTAGTAGTTGCATACTGTAAAATAAGAATTTAATTATTTTAAATTATTTTATTTTTGTTAAATTTTCATTTGTAACACATTTCTTTGATTATAGTATTATTAATAAGCCAACAGATATCTTGATTATTGATTGAAAATAGTAAATAAAAATGTTTTTCAAAACAAAGTTATAGTTTTATTTATTGAAACTTTTATTAGATTCTAATTTTTAGAACGCGAGAAACAGCGGGCAACAGATTACAATTGCTTTTTGAAATAACGCCATCTATGAAATTATAATGTTATCTAGTTAAAATGCAAAGTTTATATTATATTGTACGTTTACTTGTTTTCTCTATTCGCCGTTAGATGTCACTTTTAAGAATTAGTAATTTAGTCATAAATTCTAGATATGTTCTATATGCGTTAAATAAAATGCATAATTAAATTGAATAGAATAACCAAATGATAATAATTATTAATTAGAATAATATAATGTTGAGAATCAGATATTTTTACCTGGCTTCGTACGATTTTGATACAGCGCCATCTATGATTGTTCATAGGAAACAAATGTTATTGTTTTAGCAGTTTATACTAAATCATAACAGATGGCGTATTTCTAAATTAACATTTAATCTTTATATTAAAAATATAATTAAATGAATCCCAAAATGTGTTGGTAAGCGCATAACTTGAGAACGGCTGAACCAATTTCGTTAATTCTTTTTTTATTATATTCCTTGAAGTACGAGGATGGTTCTTATGTAGAGAAAACGTAAATATGTACCACGGGCAAAGCCGGAGCGGACTGCTAGTATATTATAAATATTCTGGACAACGCTTACATTATTTCACTTGACATCAAAGAAATACATTAATTATTCTGTCGTTGCTCCGTATAAATACTTCGTCTCATAATATGTAATAGTAGGATTTTTCTACACAATAAAGGTATTTTATTTAGCTTATTCCTGTTAACACTTAACAAAGCTAGCAAATACAGTATTACAGCTGTGATTCTATTCTATACTTTTAATAATGCTGTATTATTTCTCTTTCCTTCTTCAATTCTATGAAACTGTTAACAATATAATATCCAGCTGCTACAAACAAGGCTGATTCCAATCTAGCCCGTAAAAAGCAGCAATGAAAAGTAACATGAAATGCATCCTTTCCATACCCTGTACCTAAGAAACACAATAAATTGTTATTTGATTAATATTTTTCGTCCGAGCCGACACATCACAGGCTTTCCCTGTAGGAGTCAAGTAGGAGCTAAGTCTAATTGACATAATATTAAGTATGTAAGTGATGACATTTATTTTCTAAAGATATTTAAAAATTGATAGTTCTTGAATGTAAGTCGTACTCGTTAGGTACTAAAATACAAATAAGTACATATTATTTAATTTATAATAAATTGTAACGAGATTCATAATAATTTTTATCTGAAGATTATCATTTTCATTATTTCCGAACTTCCGAAATTCCTTTCAAGCAAGATAATGTGAAAGAACATCATAATTATTAAAAAAAAAACATTATCATAATCACATAATCACATATACTTATAGGCTATGTGCATGTCAGATTGCATACAAATCTTATCATATAAAAATATAAGGAGTTATAAAAAGATAACAAAATTTCTGTGTATGTTTTGCAAATACGCCTACTTATGCAGTTTTATGTAGCGGATAAAGTTATAGATTTGACATTTTAAAATATCCAGTTCAAAAGAAACAACATAACTATATGCAATAGGTATACTTACCTATATTGAAAATATTACCTGAAAATATTTTATACAACTAGACTAGAGTAGATAATTTTTGAAACAAAATAAAATCGCAGTCGGATGAAACCCATTACAAAAGGAGGGGAATATCATGAAAATAAAAGGAAAAATAAATTACGGTCAATCCGAGTTCGGGAAGTGGGAGGGGGGAGCTTTTAAGAAAAAAAAATGGTTTCTCTCGATTTCCGACAAAACTACAAGTCCTACGGAAAAAAGTTCAATGGCAAAGTTGTAGGTAATAAAAAGTTCTACAACTTTTGTATTCACAATTTTTTCACATAACCTCAAAATTTTGGTGAAAAATTCAAAAAACCAAGTATTTGGTCTTTTATTTTTATCTACTTCAAAATTTATTTCTTTTTCTACGAAATTTGGTGGAAACTTACTTTATTATGTCTCAAATACACTGTAATTTATTTGACTGAAAATATTAATTTTTTCGCCTTATTTTGAATTAATACCAAAAAAACAACCTAATTTTCAATCGAAAAGTCACCCGTCAAAATATCAGTTTTCTTCAAAAACTTGGAGAGCATTTTGTTCATTGAAATCTCTACTTTCATATGGTGTAAAAAAAAATAAACATTACCATAGAAAATGTTCTCAGGAAACGCATACAAACAGTGTGATAATGAGCTTTTACTAAATCAGGCACATTTCTCGAACTCTATATTTTCTCTTGTATCGGCTTTTCGGTAATATTTCAAAAGAAAAAAAAATCATCTGTTGTAAGTTACGATACAACTAATATTTTACAGCATATTCAAAAGCAAAATAAATCGATAAAAACATTTCAGATCGTTCGAGCAGTGTGCCTGATTTAGTAAAAGCTCATTATCACACTGTTTGTATGCGTTTCCTGAGAACATTTACTGTGGTAATTTTTATTTTTTTTACAACATATGAAAGTAGAGATTTCAATGAACAAAAGGATCCTCAAGTTTTCAAGCAAATGCTATATAAAATCAAAAATGCTATTATAAACATGCCTAGTTGTCTTCAAAAAATTTACTTTAAAATTTATTGATCCTACATTAGTTAATTTAAGAAACAATTATAGGCAACAATTTAAATTTAAATACATATTTTAGCCTGTTTAGTCTAGTTAATATAATTTATTTTTTCCTAGCTTTCCGCCTGCGGCTTCACTCGCTTTGTCTAAAACCTAATAATTGTTTTAATAAAACCTCTTGAATCACTGTATCTAGCATCAAAATGCGTTGCGTAGTAGTTTTAAGGTACAAGTCCGAGACGGGCCGCAGACCGCAAACTGCAACAGCAAACTGCAAGCGACACCACTTGTTTCTATGAACATCTATGAAATTGATTCTAAGCGCGGCGACACTGCTGCCTGCAGCCGCAACGCGCACCGATTCATAGATGTTCATAGAAACAAGTGTTGTCGCTTGCAGTTTGCTGTTGCGGTTTGCGGTCTGCGGCCCGTCTCGGACTTGTACCTTTAAGGATTTAAGCATACCTACATAGGTAGGTACATAGCGACAAAGGGATATAGAGATAGAGAAAGCGTTATGTTGCTAAAATTTTAAAGAATTTTCCAAATTGACAAACAAAGAACTCTATTTATATACCTTTATCTATCCTTGAAATACATCCTACATAAAAAAAATATGTCTAGACATTTCCTATTGTACCTAGAATTCAAATATTATAAGTAACGGGATATTTGCACGTGTTATCAGAATATTTGCAATGCAAACTGTATCATTGCGCTTCAGGAAAAACTGCAAGATCAGTGCACGATAAAAAATGCATTGACTGATTATAATATGATAAGGTCAATAAACTGCATCCGTAGGTATATAGATTTTTATTGAAGTGTCTTCGTAAAAAGTAAAGGCAAAACATAGGTATAGTAATAGTTAACTAGCTGAGATGATTAAAATTTTACTAAGACCTCCTTCACATCAATATGATGATGATGGCGAAAATCAAAGAATGTTATAAATGCCTTAATATGTAAAAGAAAGAACCTTCCATTTCACAGTAAAACATACAGTACCTATCTATACATATAATAAATCTGTAGAAGGGTCAATTCTGTACATTGAAAATATTGAAAAAATAAATAGCAGGGGGTGTTACTGGATCGATACCAAACTCAAATATGTGATTAAAAGTATAGGTAAAGGTATAATTATACCTTATTATCCTGGGCATAAAATAGGGTGCTTTTTATCCCGGAAAAATGCGTAGAAAAAAATAAATCTTAATTTTTCCGCGCGGACGGAGTCGCGGGCGGAAGCTAGTATATTATAAAACCATTCCAAAGGTTGTCTGGAAGAAATCGCTCTAAAGCGATAAGACCGCCATTTGTACTTAGTTTAAGCTATATTTAAGTGTCTGTATTTCTTTTTTATTCTCTTTAAGTGCAATAAAGAATTGATAAATAATAAATAAATAAACCATAGTTAAACTGTGGTAAAAAATAGAAAATGAAATAATTGTTGTGTAGCCAAATGAATATCCCGTCCGATTAGGGCCCTTCTGGCCTTCTCCACTCAAGCGACAGCCCAAGAAGAGGTTCGAGATCCCTGTCAAGGGGGGACGCCCTTGTGCATGTCGCTACCAGGGTGAACCTTCAGTTCACCCCCGCGTCCGCGTTAAAATGTAGAAGCCCTTCTGGCTAACATTGAGAAACACCTTACAAAAAAAAAAAAAACCAAATGAATAGACTCAAGTTCATTATGATCATTTGATGTTACATTGTTGTGTGGCAATGAAATATGCCAGTTTTAGCTAACAAAATATTGAGGAGAAGTTACAGATGTTATAATTTCTTATATTTTAAAGAATGGTGGTCACGCGCTAACGTAAAGAAATACATTACAATACGCCTACGCCATTAGACCGCAAGATTGATTTAATATTATTAAATAGAAATACTAAATAGGTGCATATTTTATGTACTCAGTAGTGAGAAAATAATAATTTCTTACTGTGATGGTTAAAATAAAGAATATTTATCGATTAATAATGATAATGCTTATTAAAAAAGAAAAACCCTTTATTACATGCGTATTCACATGTGTCATCGATCCTCGTTCAGGACAACGGCATTTATCTACAACACAGAATCTACAAATATATTTTATTTATAAGTATCTTTTTGTATCAATGCTTTATATTTTGTCATAATGCTATGTCCTCCTATATATTTATTTATTTTAAAAATTGTTACGTCAATGTTTTATTATTAAAAATTAAACAAAACGAAAAGAAAGCCTTTAGCAATAAAACGTTTTACAAAACATTCATAGCTGTTCTCAATATATTTTTAAAAAGTATCTTCCCCGTTTCTCCGTCGATAATTTAATAAATACCTATATTATAATGTCTCTTTCTATTTATATTACCTATATATATTATTTAATATTATATTATTCGGTGATACCATCATGTACATAATATAGTTACTTCAGAAAACATAATAGAATAGACGTTTCAAACTCAAACTCAAATATTAATATTTCTATGATTCTATGACCTCCATGGTCCCATAAATTAATTTTAACCAACCTTTTTTCGTTAGTTATGAATCTTCAAATCAGTTATTAAGTAAAAAGCAAATTGCTACATCCTGTATAAGAACCAAGTGACTTTACTCACTTCACTAACACGGCAAAAAATCAGCAAACCTAGCGGAGCAATAAATTATCTTATTGGCAAAAATGGGGGCAAGTGGGGCAGTGACATAAAGCGAACTGGAGGAAGTGATCGCGGGGCCATTTTGCACGCTCTTGCGTAAAACTGGTTGCGATCTGAGATAGCTTGTGTACAGGGTGTTCAAAAAAGTTAACATGCCCAAAAATATAATAAAATTTGTACGTTTTGAACAACAAACAAATGCTTCTTCTAACGCGTCCGAGAATTTCCTATTTGTGAGTTTTACGAAATATGGATGTATTGCACGCCTCATAAGCGAAGCGTTGAGGTGGGTACTACTGTCACTTCGCGCAAAACATCTGATTTTTCAAACTTAAAATGTCTTTATGTATCATTCATTGCACTTGTAAGATAATACATACACACACATATTAAGAAAAAAGACTATTATTAACATTCATGATATTTTTGATGTCATTTTTGTTATTTAAACTAGTTAAAAAACAGTTTAAAAAAGTTCTGTCTTGGACGTCCGTGTGTCTGTATGTGCGGAGGATTTTCTTGTTAACACGATAGCGACCGAAATACTTTACTAATCGAGTCTTTTTTTTTCTCTTACGCTTGAGTATGCTCAGGAATAGAACCCTTTCATTTTTTAGGGTCTGATTCGATGTGGTTTAATTGTTATTAAATAAACAAAAAAAAAATATCGACTGTTCTCCATAATTTTAGTATATCTATATATATTCTTTATTTTTTTTTATATTTATAGTGTACTCAAAATTCACCATTATAAACTCGATTCTTTATACTATAAGCCAAGGTTTAAAAAAATAAGTTGGTAGTCAGTCCCTTAAACCTGCGCAGTTTCACATCTAGGTGGGGCCACAAGAAAAATAGCTCAATAATTACGGTACCGCTTTCTTTACTTTTCCAACTGTTTTATTTTATTTCTTTTTTATATTTATAGTGTACTCTTTATAAATAATCAATTTTATTGTAAAGGATGAGATTATGAGGCGTGCACTTTTGGATTTTCCAAACTATTTTAAACATTTAGACAGTACGTAAATCTGCTCAAAAATCAACAAATTTTAAAACGGTTATTTTTTTAATTTAAAACATTAAATTAAGGAGGTCTGTTTAAATCAGTTCCATATTTCAAGTTTTTTTTAATAATAATGTAAAATAACACATAAAATATTAACGTTAATGCACGAGCAATTGAACACAATAATAAATGAATATTTCTCAAACACCCTGTATATTAAGCTACGTTCCGGTCTAGTTATGAAGTTGCTCGACAATCGCGACTTATATAACACCCTGTAGCAATGCCTTTTTATGGCTATCTGATTGCTGCTGGTAGCGTAAGAGATGCTGATCAAATTTTGATGTGTTTTCGTTAATTGATAAATCTTAAATTTTCTATTTCTATGCTAATTCATGTATGTAATTTTAATTTGGTATTTAAGTTAGTTAAGTTTATTATGTAAAATAAAATTGTATCTATGTCGCATTGGGCATTGTCATGTAATGGCATGTGATGTTTATTAAATAAATTAATAAATAAAGTGTGTGCATGATTTTTATTGTGATCCACAAGTGCAAAACCGTTTATTATATATTATATTGAGGCAAAAAAATAAGTCTTAATACCACTTGCAAAAAGTTTATATGTTCTGACTATTTTGATTTCGTATGTATGATTGTATGCTTACTGTATGCATAATTGTATGTTTTTTATGTATATATTTTTTTTGATCTCATGTAATGTGAATTATATGACATTACGATTGAAAAAGAGGTAGTTTTTGTTGTACCTAGTGGTTTTTTCTAATTATAAAAAATATGGTTGTATGTTTTATTGATTATTTTAAATAGAAGATATATAGTAATGAATATTTTTAAATAAATAAACCGACTTTAATTTATTTGTGTACTTTCTCTTGTTTTAAAAATGGTATACACTTGTAGATCACGCAGGTCGCGTCACTTTTAGATACGCGACTACTGTAGGGTTAATATTTAGTGAGATTCATTTCCAAGAAGTAAGTTTAACTATTAAAAGAAGACTTTTAATAAATGTTATTCAGCTCTTATTCTATTTATTACGTGACAATGACGTGTATCCATTTCTCGGCGAAACAACTGAATCTCTTTGTCACGGTCAATAATTACGAAATACATTAATTATTATGTCATTCTAGTTTTCTTTTTCGTGTTAATATAGTTTTATAAATAATCATCTATTATGTAAAGAACTTGACTGCATTTTTGTAAAATAAATTTTAATTTTAATAATGATTAACATGCGATGAGTTTTAGTTATATGTTCTTGAAATTAAAATGTAAACTAAACTATCAGAGCCCCGCGTTTTAAACCACGGAAAAATTAAGTCCTACTATAATCATCATCACCACATAGTATACTAGCGGTCCGCCCCGGCTTCGCCCGTGGTACATATTTCGCAATAAAAAGTAGCCTATGTTCTTTCTCAGGGTCCAAAGATTGTATGTGCCAAATTTCATCAAAATCGGTCCAGTAGTTTACGAGCCTATTCATTACAATCAGACAAACAAACAAACAAAGTTTTCCTCTTTATAATATTATAGTGTAGAAAACAAAGTCGCTTTCTCTGCCCCTATGTCCCTATGTATGCTTATATCTTTAAAACTACGCTACTTATTTTGATGTGGTCTTTTTAAATAGATAGAGTGATTCAAGAGGAAGGTTTTAGTATATAATTTATTAGGTTTTAGACAAAGCAGGCGAAGCCGCGGGCGGTGAGCTAGTATTATAAATACGAAAGTTTGTCAGGATGGATAGATGTATGTTTGTTACTCTTTCACGCAAATATTACTGAACCGATTACAATGAAATTTGGTAGGTAGGTAGCTGAAGATCCAAAATAAGATATAGGCTACTTTTTATCTCGGAAATCCCACAGGAACAGGAACTATGCTGGGTTTTCTTTGAAAACGCGGGCGATGCCGCGTGTGGATTTCTAGTAGCCTATTATAATGGTCTCCATAGTAAATGGGTCTTCGACTATTACCTGTAAAGTTTCATCCATCTCGGTTCAATGCTTTCTACTTACGTGAACGTGACATATATTATAATCGAGGCATGCTCTTGAAATAAGCTGATGTTTTTATACCTTTTCTTGTAAGGAGAAGAGGTCTATAGGAAAATATTCAAGTACTTAGTAGTTTTTTTTAAACTTATATTTGAAAGTAGGTACTTTACTTATATGCAACACCACTATTAAACAAGTGATGGGTTTATTAGAAACTGTAGCATAATATTAACAATGTAATGAGAGGTCATTTGCTCGTTAAGATCCCAGTTCACTTGCAACTTAATTGTTAAATTGCCCAATATATTTTTGTGTTTTTCACGCTTAGAAAACTTTCTTTTAAAATAAATAGAGGGTTCATATTCGCTAGGTACAGTAATCTATTTCCGTGCCAGATTTCATTTATTTTTGAACAGCAGTTTTTGTGTGTAAAAAAGAGAGAGATTTTCCGATACTCAAAATATTTTAATGTAAATGTAAAGCTAAAAGCATGTTATTAAATTCCTTAATATCTTAATACTTATATATAAATCTCGTGTCGCAATGTTTGTCCTCAATGGACTCCTAAACCACTTAACCGATTATATTAAAATTCGCACACCATGTGCAGTTCGATCCAACTTGAGATAGTTTAAATCTCAAATCGTTTTAGAAAAAGCGGGCGAAGCCGCGGGCGGTAAGCTAGTACTATCTATACAGGAAAGGAATATTGTATGAAAAAGGTCCGTATAATTAAAATACAATGGGTACCGAATTAGTACCGTCAGCAGACCACCAACAATGACCTTTCGCAGAAGTAGAGTCAGCAAATTGTAATGTTTCTTTGTAAATTCGTCATTTGCACCTGATTATTTTATGAATGGGAATTTTATATGTAATTATTACTTTCCAGAATAACTATTATGTTATTGAAAAGTGTTAATAAGGAATTCAGACAAATTCCTCTATTTCCTTATAGGGCCGATTTTTCAATCCTTGGTTAAAATGTATTCGTTTAATAAAGTATTACACGAACATATTAAAATGTCACCTGTATACTGTTAAATACGGACAATTAGAATACATTTTTGAAATGGTAGTTTAATACCTACGTTATTCAAGCCCATAAAATATACTCAAAAAATGCATCTAAATAAAAATATCCAATAACTTAGCAAGGTTAGAAAACTTTAAAACAAACATTTCGAGTTCGTATTATAGTTTAACTAGTAGGATATACTATCTATCTTTCAGCTAGAATTCATCATTATAGATTGAGTTATTTTAACGCAATAACTAATACTTATACAAAGTTAAATACGGATTTAAAAATTTAGATAACCTACATATTAAAAATAGTCACATTAAATGAAGTATATCTTTGGGGTGTTAAAGACTTGAAAGCTCAAAAGCTCTAGATAAGGCTTTTAGGATAGTTCAGTGGAGGCGCTACGGTCAGTGACCCGGCCTTGCACGTGGTACGTACAGTCAGCGGTAATGTTTATTAGAATAGATAAATAAATATATAGGATACGAAATAATATCGATTAACTTGATAAATGTAAGAAGGAACCTTATTAAACATACATTTGAATTTAGAAAAATATGTAGTGTAATACATATAGGAAAGAAGAAGAAAAGATACAGAAAAATTATATTTCCAATCACTTTTAAAAATGCCATGAAACTTATATTGTAAATAAAATTTAATATTATCTATACATATAAATTGGAACTGTATTTTTATTATTTACTAGCAGCCCGCTCCGGCTTTGCCCGTGGTACATGTTTACGTTTTCTCTCAATAAGAACCATCCTCGTACTTCAAGGAACATTATGAAAAAAGAATTAACGTAATTAGTTCAGCTGTTCTCGAGATTTGCGCTTAGCAACATATTTAGCGTTTCATAACTGATATATTTACACTAGATCTATAAAAAGAAAATTATTTCACAGAACTAGATAATATTCTAACATTTCATCAGTCGATTGTACCCGTCGCTGACCTGCATTGACATTGTCCATGCAGTTTCGGGAAACAGGCTCAAACTGGATTAGTAGCTTTCACCCTTGCACTGTGATGCATTTAACGGGTTTAAAACGCGATTTATTTGGTAAACTTTTAGGAAAATTTTATTAATAAGTACAGAATTCGTAATAATTTAGTTTTAATAACAGATTTTATTATAAACTAGCTTTCCGCCCGCGGCTTCGCCCGCATTTTCAAAGAAAAACCCGCATAGTTCCCGTTCCCGTGAGATTTCCGGGATAAAAACAATCCTATGCGTTAATTCAAGTTACCAGAGGGTATATAGAGATATGTGTGCTAAATTTCATTGTAATCGGTTCAGTAGTATTTGCGTGAAAGAGTAACAAACACACACACATCCTCACAAACTTTCGCATTTATAATATTAGTAGGATATTGTGGATATAATGTAACAATTACAACGAAAGGTCAATGTAAACTATTGAAGCTGGAATATTTTTATAATCTAGTTACTACGGATATAAAATATCAAGATAGACTAGTTCTAACTGGCTTCGCATAAAACAAATTTAATCGGCCTTAAAAAGGTCTTAAATTAAAAACGCATTTTAGTTAATTAGTTTGTAAGGTTCTGTTACAAATAAAGAAAGAAAACAACAAATCTTGACATATTAAAATATTAGTGTTAATGAAGATTACATTAAAAACATAACAAATGAGAAAATCACTCATTTACCCGTTTTTTTTTATCATAATTTTCTAATTTTCACATAAAGGCCTACATAAACAGTGGTGCTGTTTTTGATGAGATAAAGATCAAAGGATAAACAGGTTTCTAATAAGGCTTGTTTAATGATAGTCATTTATAAAATGTCAGTGAAAGTGATCATTAAGGATCTTATTATAGACTGACAAGCTTAAAACTCTGGTTTCGTTGTTAAAAATAAATTTGAAGGTAGCTTTAGTACTTAGGTATTAATTTTTTTTTAAACCTTGAAGATATTCCATTTGTATAGCCATGCCTAAATAAATGTAAAAAGGTATAGATTATTATTGTTATTTCATTTCTTTGGTATACTTTGAAAAAAACATAAATATCACAAAAATGTAGGTCTATTTATTAATTAATTTATTTAAAATGTACGTAACTACGTAAGTATACTTATTTAATTTGATATTATTTTGATTCGTAATAAATATAATTCCTATCCTTACAATTAGTAAAAAAAAACTCATTTTTTAAAATATCTATTTATTGCATTAAAAAAAACAAATTATTTCCCTACAAATGTGACTGTATTCAAGTTCACAACAATCATAGAGAAATGCCCCGAGGCTGCGCAGGCGCCTGTGGATTCCACTGTCGCTTTCCGAGCTTTCTTCGCCTGACAGCCTTGGAAATTCGGCACAGGGGATCTGTGGAGGCGAAGGGAAATGTTAGTCATTAAAAATAATTGTTTATGTTAGAGCTTGGTAAAATATAGATATAGGTATCTATTTTTTAATATTTTACCAACAAAAAAAATTACCTAATAGAAGTTACTTAGTAAAATAAGTTGTATGAGTTACAATAGAATTTAGCTAAGAACGTTTTCATAATGTTAGTTATTCCTTTTGTGTATTATTGTAAATTTAAAAAGATATAAAATTAAAATTTAATAGTGCCTTAACGTTATTTTTCATTGCTGCAAGATTTAAATCATATTTTTTTGGACTTATTATAAAACTGCATCAATTTCATTAATCGATATCTAATCTACATTCATTCAAACAATTCCAACATATATTTCCTATACATAAAAAATATCACTTTCCCAAAAAAATAACACAAAGCGGCTCCACGCATCCCTGTTCCAAACAAAGTGAATGAACCAAATGCGAGATGCACCGATCTGGTACTTTCACCGAGGTGAAGGCCCTAAGGGCTTTACCCTCGGACGTTGCACTTATGCATAGAAAAATAGTGCCTGTAATAAAAAAAAGAAACGCTCGATTATTGGAGACATGATTTTCATGGCGGCTCTATGTATTTTTTTGTTTTGACCAATTTATATTTTTATAAGTGCATAGTAATAATTGGTCAAGTTAACAATACAATCTGATTAAACAATATCCTATGCTACCTA
The DNA here is from genome assembly GCF_905220415.1 of Colias croceus. NCBI lineage: Eukaryota > Metazoa > Arthropoda > Insecta > Lepidoptera > Pieridae > Colias > Colias croceus. The sequence goes on along the minus strand of NC_059558.1, from coordinate 2,374,329 downwards.
TGTTGTTTCCAAATTGTATTGAGTTGAGACAGTTTTTTCTCAGAAAGATTTACAAATAACTAAGAGTAAAACATAATGAAACAAACTTTTGAAAAAATTACATAAATCTGATTTGAGTAGATTTATAAATGTTAATATTATGTTTAAAATATGTATCTAAATTAAAAAATAATAATAATATAAAGTAATTTAACGATAGAAAATGTTGTAGAGAGTTATACTAATTTCAAGTTGGTTATATTGGTTATTTCGTTTATTTTGGCTATTTCGTTTATTTTGACAAAACGTAATTATCTAAATTTTGCAAAGGATACCAAAGAAAATTTGTGTTGTAATTGAATAAATAATTAGCCTTTCTAAATAAAAAATAATGTTTGTTTCGCTTGTTGATAAACTCCAAACCAATGAAACTATTTCTTAAATAATTTCTTCAGCTAAAATTTTCATTATTGTTTTATATTTATTTACAGATAAATAATAAAGTTTTAAGAACTGTCATTATTATTTTAAAACTTTAATTAGTTTTTAGCTCTGCGATTTCTAGCTTGTATAGTTAGGTAATATTTTGACAGTTTGGTAACTTTAAATTAAATCAGCGCTTTATACACCATCTAAGTATTTCATGTTACGTAACGAATTAATTATCTAAGTGCAATATATTTAAATTAGATCTTATTCGCTTGTAATAAGGTCCATCGCAACGAATCCTCGCACAATACGGTCGGGTCTCGTGGGATTGTTCCCAAAGCAATTGAAGCAAGAACTCCTTGTTTGTTCTGATAGCCTAGTACTTTGCAAAAATTGATTATTTTGACCTAGTATCTAGTTTTTTTATGAAAATTCTGCTATATTTTTATTATCTTTTAAATAATAATATTTAGGTATTTTTTCCACGTAATTTGAGATTTCCTTATATTCCATTGAAATTTAAATTTTTTATTTTAGTTTGTGTGTGATTATCAAAGTTTTTCAATCGAAGGTTGTAAAAATTAATGTCATTAGGTGTGGCCTTAATTCTAATAGGATGCGGATGTTCCTGTTATTGGAAATTTCAATAAAAATGTTCAAGAATGATGAAAGCATGATGAAATGAATACACGAATGATGACGTTGTGATGACTAATAATGAGTATGATCACCTGCTTGCTAATAATAATAATTTGCGATGGTAATGTGAACTTTTACCTCATAACCTAGTTAATAATTTTAATATTATTGAATAACTGAAAAACTAGAAGAAAAGATAGCCTCATGCCTCATGGAATGACTATCTATACATATAAATAAATGAAACCCGTTTCGCGTTGTCACGACATCACGCGTGAACGGGTGCACCGATTTCGATAATTCTTTTTTTATTATATTCCTTGAAGTACGAGGATGGTTCTTATGTGGAGAAAACGTAAATATGTATAACGTACGAAGCTGGGGCGGACCGCTAGTACTTAAATGAATTCCATGAAATTCCCTAGTGTTGAATAATCAAGAGTACATGGGTTTACTCTTATAATATTAAGCGATAGTTACTCCAGAATCCAGATTGATTTACCTACTTTTCCTGTACCTATCTTTGAGAATAATAAATTATTTACATCTTATTCATATGTAACTAACTGTTCGCCCCGGCTCTTGGTAAAAATTTAATTAATGATTAATGACAAACAGTGTGGAAATTTTCGATGTGCTACAGAGGGAAAGTGCTTGAAAAATATCAAATTTTGTTGAAAGGAATCATTACTTTATTTTTTTTAAATAAATAGAACTGCGTTCACAGATTTTTGAAATTCACTTGCTTCGATCGGGAGTCAAACTAACTAAAATAAAAAAAAAAATTGTTATTTTATTATTTAAAATTTAAATCTTTTACTATCTTTTATTGTCTTTATATTAAGTTATAGCCGGCGCTCACACAGAATAAAGTTTTCAATTCGTACCGTATTTTTTTACAGACCTACCTAACCTACCTTATGAGATAAACGCGATATAATATTATGTAGTAGCAGAGTAGCTAGGTACTTGCTTTATACAAACAATGCAGAAAATGTGTAAAGGTACATAATACAGCAGTCAATATTTGACACAATTTTTTTTAATTAGTTACTTATCTATATTAAAAAGGTATAAAAAGGTATATGCACGATCTTTTAAATTTAGCTTTTCAAAACGCTTCGTTTTTCACAGATTATATTAAAAAAAAATAATTACGGATCCCTATTTGAATCTCATAAAAAAAATGTACGGTTTATGAATACAAAGTACTAGGCACGCATAACATCAAGGGGCTTTCGTTTTCATAATCCCTACGATGTGCGGGTCATCAAACGCCAAAATCCGTATTTACATTCTATTCTGCTCAGGCGCATACCCTTCCCCCCGTACTTCGCTCGCGACGCGGCTTGTACTTTCACTTTTCATTGTAGGGCAAGCGAATTATTCGCATACAAATGTATTTACTGTAAGCCGCGCATTTTAAATTGAACTCTATATCGTACAGTGTAAAGTTTTGAAAAGCTTGTGGCTTTACAATAGATGGAACTGTGTCGAAGTAAGCTTTTAAGTTTAAAAAGGTTTCGAGTGAAGTGCATTTGATATACGATTTCCGATCTTATTGCTTTGATTTTAGGATGAAGTTAATATACGCATATTTTGGAGTTACATCGTTAGGTGATTTAATGGAAGTTCTTAGGTTGTTCCGCTAAAAGAGATTCGGAACCTTATGACGGTTGTTATGAAATCTTTGACACGACTATGTGGATTGTTTTTGCGGTTAGAAATCGCGAACAAAAAGTGGATCGAAATTTTCAGCACATAATTGATTACATTTTATTTCCTTTCATGAATCTAATAACGTAACCACTGTACAGTAATTATTCAATGTTCCAATAAATTGAAAATTAAATATTTTTGGCTCTATACCTACTTACTGTTATAACAAATTGATGAGCTTATGATTTAAATTTAATGTTTCACAGAAATTATTTTTGGGGTGCAATGGCTGTCTACCATCTCTCAGCCAAAGCCAACCTCACCTGCTCGTGGTGCACCCTGCTAATCAACAGACGAGGCTCTGGCGTTTTTTTCCCTACAGTGGTAGAGCTACAGCTACATACAATTATAACATTTGTGTGTAGCACGACTGGGCTGTAGCTTGTCCGGGGAGGTACCACTGTCTCACGTAACACCAGCGTGAAGCATTTCTTTTTTTGCGTTTCGCATGAGTTCGTGAGACTGCCGGAGGCCCAATCCCTACCCCCCTCAAACAAATAACATGGCAGCGGTATTTAAAAATGGACTACCCCAGGAGGGTACCAGCACCAATGGTTCTGGAGAATCCCTCCCTGAGCGCTCCTGCTCGGGCTGCCCCACGTACTCTGGGGGGGGGCAAAATTCCGCTCTGTCGTACCGCTAGGAGGAAAAGAAAAAGTAAGCTTTCTGCGGCAACCCCTACCACGCTTCTTTCTGTGGACCTTTGCAACGTTAGGGGACTTCACTCAAACCTTGAAGCTGTCCATCACCACCTAGAAACAGCTAAGCCGGCCTTACTGTTTTTAACGGAGACACAGATCTCTTCCCCTGCTGACACCTCGTACCTTAAATACCCGGGATACGTGCTGGAACATTCATTTGTACCGCGCGCTGGTGTGTGCGTTTACGCTAGGGAGGACATCTGTTGCCGCCGCCTTGGTACTATTGAAGGCAATGATCTATCCATACTGTGGTTACGCATTGACTGCGATGACCACCCCCGTATTTACGCGTGTCTTTACCGGTCTCATAGTGGAAACGCCGAATCTGACCGGCTTATTGAGCATGTTCAAGGAACGATCGATAGTTTACTACAAAGGGTTCCCTCCGCTGAAATTGTAGTGCTAGGTGACTTTAATGCCCACCATGTTGAATGGCTAGGATCACGAACCACAGACCACGCGGGGCGATCCTTTCATGACTTTGCCTTGTCCTATAGCCTAACGCAACTTGTAACTTCACCCACGCGAATCCCTGATGTGGAGGAACATACTTCGTCGTTGTTAGATCTCCTGCTGACCTCACATCCTGACCACTATCGGGTAACCGTTGAGGCTCCTCTTGGGTCATCCGACCACTGTATGGTACGGAGTGTAGTGCCTCTCACCCGCCAATCTCGAACTCGACCACCCAGCTACCGTCGTGTTTGGCATTACAGGTCGGCCGATTGGGATGGGATGCGCACTTTTTTTGCATCCTACCCTTGGAAGCAAATTTGCTTTGCGTCTAGTGATCCTAATGTTTGTGCTGACTCTGTCGCCGATGTGGTTTTGCAGGGAATGGAACTCTATATTCCTAACCTTGTAATTCCTGTTGGTGGCAAGTCCAAGCCCTGGTTTGGGCGCTCATGTAGAACGGCATTTCGTTTGAAGCAGGAACGCTTCCAGGCCTGGGCAGAAGCTCAAGCGGTAAAGGATCCTAACGTTAGACGACTGAAAAAAAGATACAATGCTGCTTCCAGATCTTACAAGAACAGTATCATAAAGGCAAAGTCAAAGTATATTGAAGGCGTTGGTAAGAAGCTGACCCAGTACCCATCTGGTACTCGCGCTTTTTGGTCCCTTGCCAAAGCTATTCAGGGCAATTTTTGTAAATCGACGTTTCCTCCACTACGCAGGGATGACGATACTTTGGCCCACACTGCAAGAGACAAAGCCGAAACTTTGGCAAGTCTCTTTGCGTCAAATTCGACTCTGGATGACGAGGGAAAGACTCCACCTATTATATCACATTGTAATAGTACTATGGCTGATGTGAAATTCACGCAATGTGCCGTGCGAAGAACCCTACTTTCCCTTGACATTCACAAGTCGAATGGACCTGACGGCATTCCTGCAATAGTGTTAAAAACATGTGCTCCTGAGCTAGCTCCGGTTCTAACGCGCCTGTTCCGGTACTCATACACCACTAGTACTGTCCCAAGCAGTTGGAAGATTGCCTTGATACACCCGATCCCTAAAAAAGGCACACGCTCTGACCCATCAAACTACAGGCCGATTGCGGTAACCTCCTTACTCTCCAAGGTTATGGAAACCATAATCAACCGCCAATTGTTGCGTCACCTAGAAGATCGCCAGTTGTTAAGCGACCATCAGTACGGTTTCCGTGGAAGTCGATCGACTGGCGATCTTTTGGTCTATTTAACGCACAGATGGGCTTCCGCTATTGAGAGTAAGGGGGAAGCTATGGCAGTCAGTTTAGATGTAGCGAAAGCCTTTGATCGGGTGTGGCACAAAGGTCTTCTCTCTAAACTGCCTTCATACGGGCTCCCTGAGAAACTATGCAGTTGGATCTCCAGTTTTCTCCAGGCACGCAGCATTAAGGTCGTAGTCGACGGATCGTGCTCAGAGCCGCAGCCTGTGAATGCTGGTGTCCCGCAGGGGTGTGTGTTGTCGCCTACGCTATTCCTTCTTCATATCAATGATATGTTGCAAATACATAATATTCATTGTTATGCTGATGATAGCACTGGCGATGCCGCATACTCCGGGCACGCACGAATCTCTCTGGAGCAGGTGGATCAGTATCGGAACGAACTTGTGTCCAACATTGATAAAACCCTGGATGCAATCTCCAGTTGGGGTCAGACTAACCTTGTTAAATTCAACCCATCAAAGACACAAGTGTGCGCATTCACCGCCAAAAAGAAGCCGTTCATGGTGACTCCTCGATTTCAAAACACTCTCCTCAAAGCCACGCCAAATATCGGGATTCTCGGTGTCGACATTGCGAGCGACGTGCAGTTCAGGGGTCATTTAGAGGACAAGGCCAAATTGGCCTCTAAGAAACTTGGGGTGCTCGCTAGGGCGAGACAGTATTTCACGCCAGCTCACCGCCTGCAACTCTATAAGGCACAAGTTCGGCCTCATATGGAATACTGTTCTCACCTTTGGGCTGGAGCACCCCAATACCAACTACTTCCTCTTGACCGCCTGCAACGTCGAGCCACTCGAATCGTCGGCAAACCCGAGCTAACCGATCGGCTCGATCCTTTGGCACTGCGGCGGGATGTTGCGTCTCTGTGCGTATTCTACCGCCTGTACAATGGGGAGTGTTCCGAGGAACTTTTTGGCTTAATACCGGCTGCCAAATTCCACAATCGCACTGCACGACATAAGCTCAAGTACCATCCGCACCACCTGGATGAGTGGCTCTCAACAACTGTGCGCTTTTCACGGCATTTTCTGCCCCGAACAACTAAATTGTGGAACAGCTTGCCATCTTCGGTGTTTCCATCTACCTATGATATGGATGCCTTCAAAAAAAGAGCCTACGCGTCTCTCAAAGGCCGGCAAAACAATCGCAAAGTTACCTAACTTTGCAATTGTCCATGGGCGGCGGTGATCATTTTCATTAGTACACCGCCCGCTCCTTTGTCGGTTGTGGTATAAAAAAAAAAAAAAAAAAAAAAAAAATCATGTCAATATTTTTTTCTTATTGTTATTCTCTTTTTATTTTTTATTTAAATATTATATAAACTAGATTTCCGCCCGCGTTTTCAAAGGAAAATCCGCATAGTTCCCGTTCCCGTGAGATTTCTGGGATAAAACCTATCCCATGTGTTAATTCAAGTTACCCTCTATTAGTGTGCTAAATTTCATTGTAATTGTGTTGTGTGTGGTTCAGTGGTATTTGCGTGAAAGAGTACTTGTAACAAACACACACACATCCTCACAAACTTTCGCATTTTATAATATTAGTAGGATAGGATCCCACGTTTCCTTGTGAAGTATGGGGCGGATGTATTTCAGACGTAAAATCAATCTGACTAACTTGATTTTGTCATGTAAATAATATAAAAATATTTCTCTTAAATTTTGTAAAACTTAACCTCTTTTAGTTACTCTCATGCGTAATATCTTTGAACATTTAATATTGTTCACATTGTTGAATTGTTACGTAGGTAGTGGAATTGTTATTTTATTTAATTTAATTATAATAATTATTTTTAGCGTTATTTTATCCTCTCATTAGAAGGCCGTTTAAATAAAATGTTTAATCATTATTTATAAAACCTTCTGCTAATTTATATCATAATTTTTATTTGAAATTATTGATTCCAAGTGTGCAAATGGTGGTGCAAATATTTTGATATTATTACTTATCTATGTATAATTAATATGTACTACCTTATACCTATGATTACTACCGTCTACCTAGGTACTACACACTTGTTAAGAATTAAAAATGTTATCTCAGAGTATCAATTTACCATATGCTGTATCTATTTTTATCTAAGTATCTAATTTTCCACATTTTTACATTTTTTTTTGCCAAAAAGAAGTGTGTGATTATAAATTTTTAATTCAATTTTATTTTAGCAGTGACCAACAAAAGCAACAAGGATACGAAAAAGCGTAAAAGATGAAGCCATGTCTAAAATCACGTGAAATTTTTGAGGTCGACACAAAAACTGAGAACGGCCTACTTTTGCAAGGATGATTCAGAAAAATGCCGTTATGCTGTTTGGCTGACTGTCACACCGTTGTCGATATTGTTAAATCGAATATTATAATTTGCTCGACGTGAAATATTGGTAGAGATACTTCGTCCGCGAATTACTTGAGTGAAGGTGAACATTTTTTTTTACCAAAGAGATTGGTGATGTGTATAATATGTAATGTTATGTATATCTAATTAAAACTTTAATTCAATTAGAATTACTGGGGTGATCTTTAATTTGGAGTAGATTTGTTTACCCAAGTTGGTGATCATATTCAAATATGTACTTATTAAAATTAAAACTTTAATACAACTTAAAGCTTTCAAGTTGTTTATTGTTATGAAGTAAGAGTCATATAATAATTATTGTACTATACAAGTGACGTATTCTTAGATGATAGAACATACAAAAAACTCTTACTCCTGAATTTTTCTTTTTTGTTTGTCCAGAAAATTAAATGTCAGAAAACAAATTTCCACTCTAATCCACGTTCAACGAAATAAAACACCTATTCGTAACATTAATAACGCTTCAACAAAATTACACTTCGGTGTGACATACGGCCACATTTATTCGCGGATGTAAGCCGGATTCAGGATACCTTTTGCTTTCGTTTCACTTTCTTCGAAGTTATTAAGGAATTATTATTAATAATATCCTGGATGACCGTGACACCGTTGACGTAATTTAATTTTTAGTCATTTGATATTTCATATAGTGGTGTAATGTGAAAAGTAGAAATAGTATGTTGATAATTAGAATTTTCTAGAGAAAATGATTAATACATAAATGAATAAGAATTTTCTTGCTTTTAGTCGAATTCAAAACAGGACAGTGTGTCTATGTGTCACTGTATATATGTATATCTTTTGTATGTTTAACGATTTCTCTTACAGCTGCAGACCGATTTTCAAAATTAATCTTTACGGTGGGTCTCGAGGTGCGGCTTTTACACCAAAAACCAAAAGTTTAAATTTACAATTTGAAGTTATGTCACATTTTCATCTTAACATTTTCGTTACGAATTTAGGGATTTTGTTGTGTGTTTCAACTGTAATATCTAGCCCTTGTGAATTATTGTGTTACGGATACAAAACGACATAAATATAAACTTTCATCCCAATCACCTTAGCATAATTAATATTTTATAGTACTAGGTTTCCGCCCGCGCGCTTCTCCCGCGCAGTCTATGAAAAACCCGCATAGTTCCCGTTCCCGTGGGATTTCCGGGATTGTGTCATTTTCCCGAGATAAAAAGTAGCCTATGTCCTTTCTCGGGTACCAAAATATCTCCATACCAAATTTCATGAAAATTGGTTCAGTAGTTTAGGCGTGATTGCTGAGTAACAGACAGACAGACAGAGTTACTTTCGCATTTATAATATTATAAGTATGGATTGCGTTTTATCCACATTATTTTTCATATATTATTTCTGAATAAAAATCAAATAAGTAGCTTCTTTTAACGGCATAACTTGTAAATTTTCGTCATATGATCACTACAATAAATTTTCGATCACTTTTTAATTTTTATTTTTATTTCCAAAGCAACCCTTTATTATGTCCTTTTCTGAGCTATCAGCTCCCAACTCTAATAATAATATTATGAAGAAAAAACATAATTTATATATTATGTATGCATTCAGCCGTGGACTTATTTAACAAAAGTTAAACTTTCGCATTTAAAATACTAGCCTAAAGTTACAATACATAATTATAACTAAAAACAATGAAATGATATGTTATTCTTGTATCCATTACAACGGACAGACAGACAACGGATCTTAATTAATACGCTCCCTCAGGCATTTATAAGCATCTAAAAAGAAGACGTCGAAACTTTCACTCAAACTTAAATTCAAACATTTATTTATTCAATTAAACTTCTTCTAGAAGCACTTTTGAATCGTCATTACATATTTTTAACATTTAACACCGATTCGGAAAGCAGTATCTATGGAGAAAAATCGGACAGAAACTCGGTAATAATAATTGCTCTTTTAAATCATGTCAGTATTAAAAAAAACTATTAAAAAAATCTTAATCTTTGCCACTCGTCACGTTAATCTCGATATGATGGGGTCAAAAATAACTTTGGAAGTATAAATTAAGTATTTTAACTTGACTTACTTCGGCAGTATTACATAATATTGCAAAACGAATGTCGGTCAAGCAGTTTTGTAATAGAGAAAGGTTGCATAAGTATACGAGATGCGACTTGCGACATAGCATAGATTAATAATTATGCAGATGCGGTGTGGAGGTATGATCAAGTTATTTAAAAGGTCCTTTAAATATGATGCTAGTAAATAACAAACGGGGTAAGTGTAACAATAATTTAAGCTTATGGATTATTAAATGGGCAATTTACAAAATTGCACAGTGAAAGTATTGAATTTTTTCTTTGACCAATGGTAAGTATTGAAAATTTTTAGGAAATACGAACACAAACATCGTTTCTGTTATTTATTTTTGCCATTATATGGCGATATTATTCGTTTTTTTAATGTAATAAATACTTAAACTTTAATTTATAATGAATAACTCCCAAGAAATCTTTATTTAAATCATCGTTACTGTCATCTAGAAATTTCCAGTTATATTTTACATTATTACATTAATATGAAAGTATTACACAATAATTTTACTGAATATTACGAAGTCTCTATTCACATTTTCTTAAGATTGTAACAACTATGATAGCACACGTTTTATTCCTTATCAATAAATGTACGTGGTTTTGAGCTATTGTATTTTAATAGTATATGTACTTTCTTTTCCATTTTGATATTTAACCTTTTTAAATTGGACAGTATTTGGAAATATTTTGTGTTTCCATTTTTTTATACCACGAATTTTATTTAGGTAGCTAACAATTTGCAGTATCTGCAAAGTTTAATATCTTTGCGCTCAAATGGGGGGAGGAATGTAGGTTGGCGTTAGTCCCCACTCTAAATCCCACTACGCGGGCTAGAATTCTGATTTTATAATATCAACCGAGATAATTAAGAATATTGCGAAAGTTTTAGATATTTCTGGAATTTAATTGTATGTATTATAATTTATTTGGTTTTGTTTTAGGTTATTTTAATTTTGGGAATAGGATAATACGGCTAATCACAGTGTTATATATACTTATAAAATTTTAAGGTTCAACCAATCTTTATGTACCTATGCTGATGTATCATATTTCGTATTGTAGAATCGACAAGGACATTTTAGAATTAAATGAAACAATGAATCGTAATTTTGTTGTCACCGGGAATATCGTCTCCTTTTTTTGTAAGAAGAGTATTTATATAATAACAACCCTTTGTTTGAAATGTCTGGAACGACAAAACTAATATTGACAATTATTGACAATCAAATAAAAAATGATGTTTTTATAAATAGCGTTTAAAAGCTACTTTTAAAGTGAAACTTTTATTACAATATCGTCTCAAACTTTTTGGTCTGTGTAGCGCATGTCGCGTGACGCACGATACGTACGATAATTATCGTACAAATACGATAATTTTTAGTTAAATGTCTATAGCGTGAAAAAAAGTTTCACTTTTACCGTGGTTTCATAAAACCACACATTTTTTTTTATTTCAGTTAATTTTATATGAAGTTACTAAATAAGACACTCAAGAAAATAAAGGAAGCCGTGTATAGGTATATATAATTTGTCATTTATATAATAATTCTATTGTGCACGAGTCGTTGACAATACGGTGCACTTTTTCTGTTTGATAAGTGTTTATGCATGCAAAATATGTGATTTTGTTTTTAAATATAAAATTAACGCAATCAACCATAAAATTCAAAAATATGAACATTATAAGAAAAAAAATATAAAGCATTAATTTTTTGTATTATGCAAACTCTACCGTATAGTAAGTACCAGGCGTTCATAACATCGAAGAGTTCTATGAAAAGCGTACCAAGGACGCTTTGACAAATTTCACAGCTGTACGTAATTCTAGCTCTTCTATATTTATAAACTCCCAGTACACTTCGTAGCACTATGACAAGACTATAACTGCTATTATTCTAGGAAATAGGATATTTTCTTAATGAGGTAGGACTTAGGAAGTATGCAGGAAAAAATCGCTTATTCCAAGAATTTGTTTAAATTTTTTATTAATAAATTAAAATTGTCTGTTCCGCTCTCTTTGTTAAGGATAGGCCACGTTGAGGATTTGAGTTTCAAGTCCCTGCAGAATCTCTTTCTCTTTAGGAATAAAAAGTATCGTTTATTACCGTGACAGAACCTAGGAACTCCCACATACATGCCATTTTAAGTAGGTAGTGTATACTGTATAGTGCCCAATTTAGCGTGATATTAATTCTCTTACATTCAGCAAAAACATAGTATGATTAAAACATAATAATTACAATTATCATAATAATTATGATATGTGGGTATCTAAGTTAAGGTATCTTATAGTTCGGGATCCATCGTCCATTTTTACAAGTGATTACTATCAAGCTAATTTTCCGTGAGTAGCTTTATTTTGATGAGACGCCCAATAATTTCTTGTACATAAAGCTACTCACGGAAAATTAGCTTGATAGTAATCACTTGCAAAAATGGGCGATGGATCCTGAACAATGACGAAAAGTCTGTTTTACAGAATTAACTCTACAGGGCTACATTCTCCAACAATCTTGAATTTAATTTCATATAATATGTATTATAATAATATATACTTGATTAAATAAGTACTTGATTACATTACCTACCTATTAAATTATTTGTTACTTAATTTTTGATGTCATTCATTGGTACTTGTTCAAAGTTTATAGGATCGATATCTCGATATATTTCTAGCGTTGATTTCACATTGATTTGGTCAACATTTTAACATATAAACGTTACACCGTTTCAAAAGTACTATATGCAATGCAAAAATGTAAAATAACCTCATAATTAACTATCAATAAAAAGCATATAATTTTTCGACCGCATGAAAAGTAAATTTCCCGCCAAAGGGCCGGGTGAACGATCTCGTGCCATCCCGTGCGCCCGCGCAGAGCATTTATTAGTGTGCTATAGGGCTTGATTTTTTTAAATTTATTTTTTAGATTTTTTCATAGTTTTTTTACTGATATGTATTATGCTTTTTATGTCGTATGGGTAATTTTAGTTTGTGGGCAAAGCTATTTTATTTTTTATTTAACAGAAATAAATGACAGCTATTATTTTGAATTAAAAAATAAAGATTTTTATTTCTTACGGTTATTAAAGTATTTTAAATTCTGCGTAGTTATAATTTAATTTTTTAAATGGTCATCCATAATGTTTATAATAAATATCTACAATAGAATAAAGATTTATTGAAGCGATTATTGAGGAAAACGTTTTTTCCTTGTCGCTTTTTATAAATATATTTTCTCGTATTATTTTTTGCTTTATTAACTTTAATGACCAAAACAATAATAATTATTGTAACTGTCTACCTTTTGATATCTGATTTCCGGATCATAGACAAACAGGAAATGGTTTAATTATTCGTAAATTTGTTTTTCATAAAGGAATGTATGCATTTGTTTCTTGCTTATTCATAAAAAAGTACTGAATGGATTTAACTAAAACCTAAGACTAAAACTTATAAGTATGGTATAGATTGTGGTCTAGAGCGAATAATTATAGGTTCCTTGTTTGTAGTGATTTATAAGTGCTTATCAATATTATCAAAGTCCGAAACATTAGACCAACAATTTATAAGTTATACTAATTTCAAAGAGAGGAAGTTATTCTTAGGTGTTTATTATAAATAATATATTGAAAAATGGATTTAACATCCTTTTTTAAGGGATTCATTAATGTTGCCAGCCAGAATTTTTTAAATATGTTCTTTATTTTTACTAAAATTGATACTAAAACAACTTAATATTATATAATACTAGTAAAGGGCTCACTAAAAAAGGGCTAGCTCTCCACGTGTCCCGCCTATCTCTGTGACCCACTTACACACAAACGCATTTTGCATGTGTGCGCGTGGGCAGATATGCATCTACATGCATTCAACCAATACAAACTGTTCATGTGTGCGTACATTTTGGAGTTAGATGAAGTCTGTGTGCGTGGAATTTTGGAACCAATTGTTGTGTGTGTACGAAGTTTGTTGTATCTAATGTTTGCTTGTGTGTGTTAACATTAGTATACATTTTGAAGTTTACATGTGTGGGTGACGCTTTTGGAAGGATTCGTAGCTGTGTGTGTAGAATAGAGTTCGATGATAGTTTCATGCGTTCAATATGTAATTGTGTGCGTGGAATTTTTGGAGATTTCCTCGTATATGTATGTGTGTGTTGAACTATTTTTCTATTATTATGTAGTTGTTTACGTGTGTGTATTTGCATAGTTTTGATTTTTATAAACACGCCTGTGTGGATGTAGATTTAATTGTGATTATTTTGATGTTAGTAGGTTTACTTATCTTCATGTAGGGGTAAGCGAAAATACTTCAAGGAAATGTATACGAATTTTATTAGGCCAAGCTATTATTCTAACAACTTAGACCTTATTATTGTGAGTCTACATAGATGAATTAATAATGTATGTGAATTACATATTGTATATTATATTTTTGTAAATTATTTATTTTTAACGCATTTATATAATTATGGCGTGGTTGTTATAGCTCACAAAATAAATGGGAGAAAAAAATAAGCCAATTTGAGTTGAAGTAGTATGTTCATTATTAGGTAGGATAAGGAATATAAAATAGGAAAATGTTATACATATATAGAATTGTATTTTTAAAGGTCGGTAACACACCAATAACAATGTGGATGTCTTTGTTATGTGATGTTTTGTTTCGTTTATAACTTTCACTTTAAAGCCAAGATAAGCATATCCGTATTTGGTTTGACTGGAAAGGAGGCTTTTGAATATTATTTTACCTTATTTTTAATGATGACGATAACGAATAACAGATAAATACCATTTATTAATATGTCAATGCAATTTTCATCATAATCGGAGATTCACTGGGACAAACACGGAAAATAATATCAGACAGACAAAAAAATATAATTTTCTTTCGGTATACTATACCGCATTTTTTACAAATGCACCTAGGTACATCTTTATTATTTATTTATGTTGTGACGAGATATCTTTAAACTTTATTCGGTGAACAATGATTAAAATATGTAAGCGCGAGGAATTACAGTCATACAGAGCCAGAGTTTCTTTCGCATTATAATAATATACTTGGGATTTAAATGTATGTACAATTCCTGTATTTATAAGTTTTTTGCTAACGGGGAGGAAATCTTCAAAAGATACTCTCTTTTGGGGGAAAAAGAAAGCATGTGGGATTTTTACCAACTAAAACCTCCTCGACGGCCAAACACAAAGCATGGTAGCGGGGACTCCGGGATCTCCCGTAGAACGCACCAGAGCAATATTTATAAGTCTATCGATTCAAACCTTCTAACGATAGTCCTACATTATTTGCAAAGGAATTATTAAAAAAACATCGCGTGATGTGACATCGGAAAATAACAACCATTGTTTATCCCCCATTAATTAGTTATTCACAAGGCTTTATGATTTCCGGGTGTTTGTTTCCCGGTTAAGTAATTGTTTTGATAATTCTTTTTTAATAATTTAATTTTTATGTGACCAGAAAAGTGAGTAGAAGATCGATGATGCTGGGTTTAAGAAGCCGAAAATAGATATGTCGAAAATAATATCTAATACCTATTTTTATATAATACTAGCTTTCTGCCCGCGGCTTCGCCCGCGTTTTCAAAGAAAAACCCGCATAGTTCCCTTTCCCGTGGGATTTCAGGGATAAAACCTATCCTATCTCTCAAGTTGGATCGAACTGCACATGGTGTGCGAATTTTATTGTAATCGGTTAAGTGGTTTAGGAGTCCATTGAGGACAAACATTGTGACACGAGATTTATATATATATTAAGATTTTATTAAGTAAAAGTGTACTTATGAGGCTTTCTTGTACGGGGAAATTTTGTTGGTGAATAAAAAAAAACACATTTAAAAATTGGTTACCTACATAGCATTTATTAATAGTATTATAGTATTAATGTCCCCGACGAGTACAATATGGGGGTCTTCAAGCGAAGAGTGAACCGGTACCTACTAGGGAAGCGCGTACCATCTTAGACCGCATCTCAGCTTTCCACCAGGCGAGATTGTGGTCAAGCGCTTCCCTATCCTAAGTAAAAAAAAAAAAAAAAAAAATGTCCTGTGGCATAGGGGCAGAGGGCGTATACAGTGCGCCGCCATCGCGTTGCCATCGCGTTCTGTCTTGGGCTACGCTCTTCACCTCCTGCCACGTCAACCAGATCGCCTTAGCCTCCGCCGCTTATTAATAATTATAGTGAATAGGTAAAATAAATATACCTAATCAAATCTTATTTCTAGAGAGGAAAGACTGTCTATTTATGATAATACAAAATTGGATCTCTACATTTTAAGAAATACGAATACATTTTATACTAAATAAATAAAAATGCGCTAAATATATAAATAAAACGTTTATATTATTTTGTATTGATATTATAATTATTAAGTAAGTACTATATTTAAAACAATTTCCAAAACCGATTAATCATTGCACTTTTATCCAAGCCAAAAATTTATACAAAAATACTACCATCCTCATCCTACTAATCCTATCCTATCCTACTAATAATTAAAATACTCGTCGTCGTCGTCGTTTCAGCCGTGGGACGTCCACTGCTGGACAAAGGCCTCCCTCAAGGATTTCCAGTACGACCGGTCACCGGCGGCCTGCATCCAGCGGCTCCCTGCCACTCGGACCAGGTCGTCCGTCCATCTTGTGGGAGGTCGTCCCACGCTTCGTCGTCCAGTTCGTGGCCTCCATTCCAGAACCTTTCTGCCCCAACGGCCATCGGTTCTACGGGCTATGTGCCCCGCCCATTGCCACTTCAACGTACTAATCCGGCGAGCTATGTCGGTGACTCCGGTTCTCCTACGGATTTCCTCATTTCTGATTCGATCTCGTAGGGAAACTCCGAGCATAGCCCTTTCCATAGCACGTTGGGCGACGCTGAGCTTGTGCACAAGGCCCAGGGTTAGAGGCCACGTCTCTGTTCCGTAGGTCATCACTGGTAACACACACTGCTCGAAGAATTAAAATACTATCCTACTAATATTATAAATGCGAATGTTTGTGAATTCTGAGGATGTGTGTGTTTTTGTTACTCATTCACGCAAATTCTACTGAATCGATTACAATGAAAGAAGATACAATGAAAACTTGGATTAGGTAACACATAAGATAGTTATTTAGTTTGGATTAACACATAGAATCTCTACATGATCTATCACGCTATGTACATATGGATATATCACTATAAATACTAATAAGTAATAAGTATATAAAAATTAAAAACATAAAACGAAATCCCAACTAGAGGGCCCAGGGCTGCCCCACTAACGCATCCCACTTTAGAAAATAGGTCAGTATAAATACACTGCACATGCATTGGTTAGGGACGCGGTGTGCAGTTATTTACCGATTAATATAGAATTTATTGAAATACTCTGTTTGGATTTATCCGCGGAATAAGAAAACTACTATTATGATTAATTATTGTCTATACTTAATATTATAAAGCTGAAGAGTTTGTTTGAACGCGCTAATCTCGGGAAATACTGGTCCGATTTGAAAAATTCTTTCGGTGTTAGATAGCCAATTTATCCAAGAAGGCTATCGGCTATATATCATCTCGCTAAGACCAACATGAGCGGAACACTGCGCTTAAAACCGCGGAGCACAGCTAGTTCGACTATATTAGCTTAGCATTTACAAACCTAATGTATTACAGAAGGTTAGTACTGCCAAGTTTCATCAAAATTTGTGTTAGCCTGAAAGAGAGAACTTCCAAAAAATCTTCCAAATGTTCGCTTTTATAATATTGGTACGAATAAGAGACTGAGGAAATAATTGGAATCATTGTTAGATTGCTATAGATCTCTGAAAAAATCTAAATATGTACTAACGCTGTTCTGACCTCAGCGGCTTATATAAATAAATAATTTAATAAACCACCATTATTAAGTAATAGCAACGGATAAAAAAAACTATATTTTTATAAAAAAAATCTAAACTACAACAACACAACAACACTATATATACTACAACTGAGAATTACGCTTATTTAATATTATAAAAAAAAACTAATTAATATATAAATTTCACAAAGTGACAACCCTAAAACAGCGGACATTACGGTCTATAACCGCAAGGAAACGTAAAGCAGAGTTACGATCGATTTATTTTATTAAAAATACATTAAATTTTATATCAAAATGTTATTATAACACCAATATTATTCGTTTTGTGCTGTCACTGCGGAAGCTTTTCTAAAAGTTTTTACTATTTAAAATAATGCATTAGTCTTATTGGTAAATTTTTCAACGAACATATATTTTTAGCCGATGGTTCTAAGACAGTTCTCAATCAGAAGTGTTTGTCGTCAGTTTAAAGTAAGCATATTGTTTTCTTGCTCTTGAAGTCTGGAAGCGGCAGCACAAAATAGCATTCAGATTTTACAAATATCAATTTTATTTGTACCTACCACAAAATCTAATAAGCGAAGAACTATTACATTTCATAGATGTATTTTTTTTTTGTTGGCAATAGTCTGGATATCTGCCTAATGCTCTTGTTCTAATGTCCTGCCACACATATTTGCTTACAGCTTTGTTAGTCTGCTTCTATACTCAATGGAAAATACTGCCGATTCAGTTTTTACAAGAGCGTGTGTGCCGAGCACACGTGACAGAAGTAAAACTTCTTTGGTAAGATTCAAAGGTACCAAAATCGTTGCCTTACTCCATGACGTGACGGTATTGCCATGTCGCGACCTTGAAATTTTAACTTCAACGCGCCTAAAGAAGTTTCACTTCAAAAAACTTATGATGTAGTACTTTGTAATATTATTCTCATCGGGTCACTAGCCCCGTGCAGACCAGGGTTAAATGCTTGGCAAGATGACGGGAATGCCAGTTATTTTTAACTGCCTCAGTTAACTAGGACAATGGTTAACGTGGTTCTGCATTTGATTAGTTTAATAACAAGTTGATATTAAAAAGCGATTTTGAACTTTCATGTGCTTTTCTCTCTCTTTAATATTGAGTAGACAAACAAAAGCGGTAATTTGGTTATCTACGGACTTATAAAGAAGGTTCTAAATTGATTTTACAGATAAATAAATTGATCGATTGCAATGAAACTTTTATGTAATAACATATTATTAATTTTAATTAATAAGTTATTATATCTCCATCGGCAGACGTTATTCTGACCTACTAATATATCCATACTAATATTATAAATGCGAAAGTTACTCTGTCTGTCTGTCTGTTACTCAATCACGCCTAAACTACTGAACCAATTTGCATGAAATTTGGTATGGAGATATTTTGATACCCGAGAAAGGACATAGGCTACCTTTTATTGCGAAATATGTACCACGGGCGAAGCCGGGGCGGACCACTAGTAATCTTATAAATTGCATAACAACTGTTTTTCAGCTTATTTCACGTGGGAGTAAGGCGTGCTGCTTCACGAATTTGGCCAGCTCGTACCAGGAAAGGAACCCCACCCCTACAGAAGATCACCATTAGCTACTAGCTAGTTAGCTAGTTCCGTTCGGTTTTGCACCCTTCAGATAATCGGCATCAAATAGTAGAACTGTTATATTAAACTCTTCCCAGAATCCACAATTCCCCTCCTTCATTATTTCATTATTGTTTATCATTGGAAAAAACGGCTTTTCCTACGCAAATGTTCATGGGCGGCGATCGCTTACCATAAGCGACTAAGCTAGTTTAATATAAAAGAATAAAAGAATTGTCAAAGCACTATTAAAAGTCAGATAAACCTAAGATGAAAGTGCGATAATGCTGCATAATGCATTTATGTTTAACCAGCTTTCCGCCAGCGGCTTCGCCCGCGTAATTAAACTTCCCGTTTCCGTGGAATTTCCGGAGTAAGTCTATCTTATGTACTTTTTCAGGTCACAAGCTGCAAGCAAGCAAGCACAAATTTCGCACTACTACCAAATTTAATTCAAATCGGTTCAGTAATTAAGGCGTGAAGAAAGGACATTCAGACAGATAGAGCTTCTGCATTTATAATATTAGTTAAGATTTATAGTATTGTTAAAAAATAAATAACAATAAGTCTTAGTAATATTAATTACATAGTAAATATAGAGAAGTGTGCCGATTTATATTTTCAGCCAACCCTTGACCGCTGACTGGTCACTTGGCATCTGTCCGCGTCTACTGTGACTCATGGAATGATTTAAATTCATTTAATTCACTCTTAGATCTCGTTGCATGTTCTGTTTACTTTGTTTTCTTTGATACATTTAAGTCTTAGATTGTATCGTAATTATTGTAGGTTGCCTCTATTGTTAATAATAGACTTAATATTATATGTATTTTCTAGGATTTTAAGTGCCTTACTTACCTACTAATAATTTATATCACGAACCATCTGTATATATATAGTAATTTTCAGCTTACAAATATTATACTATTCTACATAATACATATTATTGTGTTCAAACAAACTTTTTAAGTTTTTTATGCAAAACATTTCTTAAAAATTTGATTGGGATTTTTTTTTAATTTTTCACAAACAATCAGTGAAGATTTGACAAATAAATTGACTTCGAGTATATACGTTTATACAATACTTAAGTTTGATCACAGCTCAACACGACGTATATACTTCCCAAATGAGCTCCTGCTCACAAGAGCCGAGAGAGCCGAAGATATATTACCTAATTTGTAGAGTTCTAACTGAATTTACTGGAATTGTAGAGTTCTAACTGAATTTACTGGAATCGTGTCGCCTATGTTAATATTGTGATAATGCGAATAGAATATTAGCAGTTTATTTATTTTTTATTAAGAATTTGAATGCTATATATCATCCGTATTTTAGATTTCAGGCATAAAGGGAATATCATTAATACCCAAATATAAAAAGATTATCTTTTTTTTATGTATAAGCTGGCAGACTTGCCCGTCACCATACAGAAAGCGATAATTGGCGCCGCCCAAGAACAACCACAGACTCTGGAGTATTGTGGTTGCGTTGCCGGCCTTTGAGGCAGGATTTATCATTATTTCATTCTCTATTTTATAGGTATTAGGGGATAAAGAAAACAATTGTTATTTAAATAAATTTATTATATTTAATTGCACCTATAACATTAACGCAATTAAACTGTTTATTGTCAGACATTGTCAAGGCCACCAAAATTTTCTTAGAAAGGATTGAAGCAACAAATAAAATAAAATAAAACAAGATGGAAAACAAATAAGTCTTTGGCTCTGAAGTTAAGTAGAAAAAAAATTTCAAACGTAGCACCATTTTAATAAAAGATAGAATATTAAAAACATAACAATATAGCGTCGTATGAGGTTATCTGTCGCAAAAATAAATAAAAACTTATGTTTGTTTAATTATCTGTGGCAACGCTGATATTTATAGTCTGTGTGTGTAACACGTAGAAAAAGTTAAAATTATTAATGTATTTTTTTACAAAAATATCGATCTAATACTATTATAAAATGTGCACAATTTCTGAGACAGACTATAAATACAATTAACAAGTATTATATTTTTACAGGATTAGATCGAGATTTATACATAATAGTTTATATGTTGATTATTTGATTCTACCACAGATAACCTCTTAAACGCTAAGAAAATGCAGAGGGAGAAACTTTGTTTCTAAAGGCCTTTCATACCTGCGGCAGACCGCCGCGTTTCTTAGCCAAATATACATTAAAAATAAAAACACGATCGTTTATAAAAATTGTGTGTATACTTAGGTATTGAAAATATATTCTTAAAATCCTCTTAAATATATTTTTACAAACATTTATAAGAATATGTAAACGGGACGGAGTTTCGTTTATATTAACAACTATATATTAATAAGTAGGTATATAACACTCATACACTAAAGTTCACTTTCGTATTACAATTCCAAATATAGCACCTAAATAATATAACATCTATATTTGAATTCATAAACAGCTTTGAATAAATGTTTTATTACAGCGCCATCTACATTCAGACTGCGTCATCTTTACTTCAATTTCATTAGGACTTTTTAATCGTTAGTGTACGAATGTCTTACATATATATGATCGTAGGATCAACATGGTAACTATATGTTTCAAGACCCGTTTCAATCACCAACCCTTATAAAATATATCGCAGTACAGGATTAGCATCAAATTCTGATATTTGATAATAGCAGCCTCAAACCCGTGATTTTAAGTAGATTTATTATGATTTTATTGTACTTCTCATCCGGCAGTGCCCAGACCGTGTTTTTATTATCTTAATCCTAATTTAACATCAATGAAAATAAAATTTAAAGGTACTTTATAGGAATAAACATTTTAGTATTCAACAAAATCACTTATCCCAATCTAACCCTATGCGCTTAGCGTGAATATGTACATATAATTATGTATTTAGTGCGTTTGTGTTCGTGAAAATGTCGCAAGTAAACTTTTAAAACACCCGCAAGTGGGCATATTAAAAATTGCTGTATCAGTCGATTACAGACATTTTCACGTAACGAAAGATTAAATTAGCCTTATCGAAAGCAGATATTTCTATTCAGTTGTTTACGCCTTAATTTTGTGCCATCGTTAATACATCTGCTTTCTTCCTAAACAAGAAACAGAAAAGTGAAATGAACTTACAACAGCAACGATCCAAGATTATATACAATCAATTTACATAATAATTACAATACTAAAATAAACTATGTTACAATTTCAAAACGAATATACGTCTTTATTGTATAAAAATTTAAATGTTGAGCGAAGCTAGCGACATCTAGTCCATTATTTTGACACATGACATGTTGATGATTAAACACATCGCATTTTTTGGGGATTCTTTTAAAAATAAAAATAAATATTTTCGAGACTTCAATGGCAGTGTTCGTTGAGCTCTCATCTCTTAAATAAAATTGTAAAACATGTAAGTAAAAAAGTGTATACATTTTGTAAAACTCTAAATTCCGTTCGAGTCCTATTTCTATGTAATAATGTATAAACTAGAATATGTTGTCCTAATTAACGAACTTAGTTTTAAAAGAAACGTAACTGTGTAAAAGTATTAAGGAGTAAAGAATAAATTATATTAAAAATAAGTTTTCACGGTACTGTAAATCGATATTAATTAGGACAACCAAAATAGTACTAGCACTAAATAGTACTCAATTAATATACAAAAAGAAAACCAAAGGGCAGTGGCACACTAGCGACTTACGAACGCCACTTTACATATTCCATTTAGAATAAAAACGCCGCGTTTACCGCTCGTGTGGCAATACCCTTACATTGGCAGTACTGGTTCACATTTGAGATCACATCCTTGTAACCAGACTACAATAATCTGTATTTTATGAAAAGGACCCAAATATATGCACTAGAAATTTGAAAAGTTCTTAATAACAATTTTCTTAAAGTTTGATATGAAAATTGTTTGAGAAAAGTAAGAAACTGATGAAAAGTTAAGTTCCCGTAAGTTGATTTGTAGTTTTTACTTCTAAAATATGAAAGAAAAACGTAACAGATTGTACGGAAAATTTACAAGCAAGTAGCTCCTGAATTAAACATACTAGGTACTATAGTCACAAAAATACAAGGGTCGTTTCCACAAAATGCAGTCAAACATAAAGTTAAAATCACAAAATGAATTTGCTAACTATAACCTAACTACAGGTTTATACATAATGCACGATATCACTCGATGTCCAGCCGATGCTCGATCTGTAACAAACAAACAAACATACATTTAATACTGTGTTTTTCAGCGATAAACAAAAGAAACATTCTTATTCCATAAATTTAGACAAGACAATCATACAATCCTACATTCTTCACTACATAGTATAAAACAAAGTCGCCTTCTCTGTCCCTATGTCCTTATGTTTGCTTTAATCTTTAAAACTATGCAACTGATTTTAATGCGGTTTCTTTTAATAGATAGAGTGTTTCAAGATGAAGTTTTTAGTATATAATTTATTAGGTTTTAGACAAAGTGGGCGAAAAAAAAACAAATAAAATAAAATGCTCTGTGGACATTTTGGGAACGTCAGTTCAAAAATTTATTCAATAGTTGGTATTAAATTTAACATAATATTATTTATTATTATAAAGTAGATATCTAATGTATATGAACATTTGTCGATTTTATAAAAAAATCAATTTACCAAGTGATATGTTTCAGAACTTTGCAGTTAGTTGTTATGCATTTATTTACAATAAATATTATTCTCTATACATGTTAGAGTTAAAATGATGCTCTCCTATCTCTTTAGGATAAATAAAAGTAGAACAGGACATCACTAATTAAGTATAATTGGTGACAGGAGTACCAGGGCCATTACCACCATGAGCTAAAAATTGTTTAAAAGCATTAAGAGTTTTAGAGGGTCCGAAATTTATCGAGAAATCAAATTCTTAGAATTATTTATAAGTCCCCGCGCGTCAATCAGTTTTTCACAATATTTTTTACCAAACTTTAACGAATTGAAGATACGTTTTTTACAATGCTGTTTTTCTATTTATTAGCAAATTTGTACTTTACGTTATTCTAATACCATTCAGGATCTTTGTATTGGATAAATGACATAATTTGTACTTAGTACAATGGGTAGTAAGTAGTTTTTCACTCGTACGCTACGGAACTAAAACCATGCTGACTCACAATTTTTGGGACCACAATTTTGACTATATCCGGCATATTACATTATGAGATAATACTACAATATACTACAGTATTTCCTCGTTAATCCGAAACGGCCAATAAGATTTAGAAAAGTGTGTCAGTAAGACGAGAAATATTGCATAACGCGCGGAAGCTAGCCGACTGACTTTCACATTTACGCAAGAACATTGCATAACGAACCCAGAGACCCACTCACGGGGTTATGTAAGCCTTTATTTTTTGGCGGTTTAGTTAAATGTTATAGAAAGTAGAACGTGCGAAGTCGGTATCGGTACTAGTTCAAGTTGACGTAACCATTTCGAAATGGGTTTTTGGGGCTCAAGGAAATAGCGGATGTTGAGGAAGTTATGACGATTGATTTAGAATCTTTAAACATACGTATGATACGTACAAAGGCTACTCCTATGGCAACTAACCATCGTTGTAGTAGTGATATTGTCGATGGTCATAGACATAACCAAAAGCCTACTAGATGTGCCCCGTGGCTGATGATCAAAGACATAACCAAAAGCTACTACTGCCTAGCTACTACAGATGTGCCCCGGTGGTGTCTCTCGATATTAGCCAGAAGGGCTTCTACATCTTAACGCGGACGCGTGGGTGAACTGAAGGTTCACCCAGGGCCGCAATGCTTCAGTCCTATTGGTCTGAGCGTGATGATATTATATAGCCTTCCTCGATAAATGGGCTATCTAACAGTGAAAGAATTTTTCAATCGGATCCGTGGTTTCTGAGTTTAGTTTAAATAAACTAACTCCTCAGATTTATAATATTAAGCATAGATGTGTGGTTATGGAATGTGGTCTCTAAAATGATTTACAGAAAGACAGGTGGAACTTTTATGAACAGAAATTGTGCTTAATAGGATGTATGGAGATTAGCTTATTAAATAACAGCTTATAATGTTGCGAAATGGTGTTGAAGTTAACATTTGAATTAATATTGGATATATTGGAAAGTTAAAATGGGCAAGAGCAGATGTATTTCTTGAATTAATGTCTATGGATTTTACCGGGGAAGTAATAACTAGTGTATACACTATACATATTTATTATTAACTGCTTCCGCGGATTTTATTTCATTCTCATTGACGTTATCATAGAGGTATAAAGACGTGAAGATTTTGCATCGTCCTTTTTGTTTAACGGTGCATTTACATCAAACGAACATGGAGCTAGAGCTCTTTCGTGATCTTTTAGTCACGAAAGCATTCTTTCATGATCTTTTTAGTTCTAGCTTAAATTAAAACTCGTATTCAGTATTTGAACATTGCATAGAATCTTTTCGAACGCACTATGATTAACGAAAGAATGCTCTACGTCTGTTTACACTAAAAGAATTTGACCTAATGGTAATGGGGTTAGAATACATATTCCTGAAAAGAAAATGATGACAAAATGAATGTTTTCAAAACTTTTCGTAATTACTAGGTAATATACAGGTGTCCCACCGTCGCTATTCTAAGCTCAATGGAGGTTATAGTTTTGCATACGCTGTGTACCTACGTAAAAAATACTTCAAAAATTCCTGATGCATTTTTTTTTCAAATAGATGAATTCTTAAAACTCTATGTGTACACCCATAACAAGCAACCCGCCACCCGCACGTGATTATAATTATGTTTTCATAGACAAACTGCTCACATTATCGAAGCGTTATATGACGGCTGCGCGAAGCTAGAGAAGAAAACATGAATTTCCATGTACAAGTCCCTTTGCACTTAGTATACCAATAGTGGGACACCCTGTATAATAAAACAGTAATTTAAATCAGTGCTATAAAATACAATAGAAAACTAGAATAATGACTATCAATAAATGATTTATAGTATTTCGTAATAAGAATAAAGTACCTATGTAACATTGCGAATGTTGCGTAAAATTAACATTTCTTACATTTAATTTTATTGTTCGCATTATGGAAACATTTTGTAATATTTATTTACCTTATAACCGATTTCAAAAAAGGAGGAGCTTCTCATTTCAACGGTTTTTTGTATTAAATATTCAAATGCATTTTCTACCGTTACTACCTATGTCACTATTGGTTTTAGTTTTTCTTTCTGCATTAAAAACTAGCTGTATATTCATTTATCGAGCTGATTAATTCTTCTTCATAGTAAGTGGTCATTTAGATACAAAATTAACTTTGACTAATAAGTCAGTCATATACCTTTAAACTTATTACAATAATACTCAGTACAATTATTATCTACTTCTCTTACGTGAATAAAACTGCTTATGAGTTTATCGTGATTAATCGATTCCTATTCCAGTATAGGTACTTACTGTATAATATCCAACTAATCTTACAATTACCTATTACTAATACGAATCCATATCATCTATCAACACTCAAATGATTACTATACTTAGGGCTGATTTTTCAATCCTTGGTTAAAACTTATTCATCGAATAACGTATTAAACTACAATTTCAAATGAAATATGTATATGACAGTTTACAGGTGACATTTTAAAATGTTCGTGTAATACGTTATTGGACGGATAAATTTTAACCAAGGATTGAAAAATCGGCCCTTAGATACTTATTTTTCGTAATTATTGTCTCATTTAATCATTATAATCTCAAACTTACACTTCCCGTACATAAAAGTACCAAATACTTTATCACTGTGTGAGTTTCCCTTATTAATTAACAGCCGAACACCCATTTTAGTGTCACTTATCAAAAATTTTTAGTTGCACTCACGGAGTGTAGAGTGCATTGCCTTGTGGAGAGGGCGATGACCTTAATTCACTGATTTTTTATGGTTCCCTTAGTTTATGGCGAATGAGATGAATGGAGTGTCTTGTTGTTGTTTTTTGTGTTATTACGTATTTAGATAAAAAAGGGAAAAGAAAATGTCAATCTTTTTTCCTTGGGTTTGAGTTGTTATTTACCTGCATTTTAAAATGAACCTGTAGTGTGTTATTTACATTTATTTTAATACCTATTACATTTAGAAACTAAAATTGTTTTTTACGCTTACTAACATTAAGAATAGAGTTATTTTTTCTTAATGTAGAGCTCTGTTGATATTAAACAATGTTACTTTTATACAAACAGTAAAGTGTGTAAATTAAATGAAACAGGCAGAGGAGTTTTTAATTCAAATACTGTGTTTTGAAGTGTGTTTATAAAATATAGACACTAATAAGTACTTCCTACAATTAAGTATTAACGCTTTCATAATACATTTGTTTACGAATAGTTCAATAGAATTTTTGGTTGAATGAAGCCATTATACTATTTAATTTATTGCATTATTATTATATAGGTATTACATTCGAATGAATATTCAAAAAAAGTACACACCACGCATATTACAATTGATGGTATATAATATTAAACGATTGGATTATTCATTGAAGAGAGCTGTAAAGTACAATTTAAAGTAATTAAAAAATATTTAAATTTTATATATTTTTTCGAAATACAAACACGCTGTATATAGACTAGCTGTGCTCCGCGGTTTTACTTGCAGTGCTCCGCTCCTGTTGGCCTTAGCGAGATGAAATATAGCCTTTGGCCTTCCTCGATAAATGGGCTATATAACACCAAAAGAATTTTTCAAATCGGACCAGTAGTTCACGAGATTAGCGCGTTCAAACAAACAAACTCATCAGCTTTATAATATTAAGTGTAGATAAATGGATACTGAAGCAGGCCTGTTACTGTATCACAGAAGATACTATACTTGACTCATATCTAAACCAAGATGAATCAACGTATTTAAACAATTTGATAAAGGATATAAAACACGGAGACTGTGTTTTTTTCCTTTGTATTTGTGTTATGTTTATAAAGGCTGATCCTTTTTGCACGTCACATAAAAAATATTTGTTTTAAAAGCATTGTTAATTTGTTATTAAATTATAAAATATTATTTAGATTGTTGAATTTTATCAGCACTGGTTTTTGAATGTATTTTGTTTACTTTTTTAAGTGTAACTTCTTTTTCTTATCCCTACCACGCGTGATTCGACATATTTCTGTAAAGTTGCATAAAATTAGTAAATTATTTTTTGAAAAATAAGGTCATAAAGAAGTATCACTTCTTACGTGTGTACACTATAGTACACGCACACATTTTTTTTTGGTGATATAAGATAGGTATTAAATCCATTTACAGTACTTGTTTTAAATAATATGAATATGCTTTGTAAGCCTATACTCTATTGTTGTATGAACATATAAATTTATTTATTTATTTATTTTTACACTTAATTAATTGTACAAATAGGAAACCTTAGTATTAATTACATCTAAAAACAGAGTACAATTAACTTGGCGGCCTTATCACTAAGTAGTGATCTCTACCAGGCAACCACGGTAAAAGGTAACAAGCAAAGAGGTCACTAAAAAGGCGGGACGAGAACAGAGAAAAAAAAAAATAAATGTATGTGTGTGTGAAGCTTTACTGTCAATGTGTGGGTATAGATTTACCTTTTTATGTAGGTAGGCGTAGCTTAAAATATTTGATGCTTACTGTACATACCTAGTAAAATTTGTATTCAGTACCTCTACTCTGTACATAGTTATTTGTATGCAGTATCTACCTACATTAATTTATTATGCAAGTTTGTGTATTTAAAATAAACACAAACCTAAAAATTACGGTTTAGAAATATTAAAATCTAACTATGTCTTTAATTTTTAAAAATATTTGTATATCTCTACAAAGCAAGAATAGTTTAATAAATTTAATAATGTAATTTCAACATTAAATAGATCTTAAATAATCATTAAAAAATATGAAAAAGAAATTAAATAAATAGCCATCATATTATTACCAGTTATGTAATTGGACATTTCCAATCATTGATATTTTTAGAAACACACACTTCAAAACAATCGAACAGTTTCCAACGTGTGTGCCGAATATACGTGTCAGTATTGAAACTTCTTTGGCAAGATTTAAAGATACCAAAATCGTCGCCTTTATATGGACGTGACGGTATTGCCATGACGCGACCTTGAAATTTTACTCTCAACGCTTGTCTGTATAAAAAGTCTTGAGTTTGAGTTTAGATTTGAGTTTGAGTTTATAAACATAGCACAGCCCTATTACTCAACTATTTTCCCAGACTCTATCGGTTATCTTGAGTACCGGATAGTGATTCATTTCGTATAACTACATAATATATTACTATGTGCCTGTAATTATTAAATGAGTTCAATGTGACATATACATATTATATAATTTAATTTCATTCGCTTGATCTTTTAGGAGCGGATTTTTAAGAGTATACAATAAAAGTTTTTGAGTATTATCATAATACTATGGTATTATTAATTACATATTATACTATGTTATTATGATCCCTTCTCGAGGTTTCGGCTGGGGATAAAATAAAACCTATGTTTCTCGGAAAAGATGTAGCTTTCTTCTAGTAAAAGATAGTTTTACATCAATCGAATACTTTATCAGTTAAAAGCTAACAAACAAATATTTTCTCTACTTTTAGTACAGTTGTATTTATGACTTCTTTAAAGTTTCAAAAATATATTAATATAAGAATGATAAAATAAAATAAAAAAGGTCGTTATAATGTATTAATGAAAACAGCGGCTAAATATTATGTTGTTGTTTTAGAGATGAATGCACCCACATTCACAAAACAACAAACGCACAAAAAAAAATTTCGTCACAAACTTTACTTTGAGACTTTTCCTGAATAAAAGTGATCAATAACTATATAATAGTTATGTATACGGTACAAAATTTCATCTATCAATTTATCAAGTAAACCCGCGTTACAACTCTATACAGCATACCTTTCAATCAGTAATTCATAAAATCTCACCATCTATCGATATCTGATATGTTTGTTTGTTTGTTTATGATAACGTATTTATGTCACTGCTATGCGCCCTACATACACCACTTGAGTTGTGATCTATTTGAAATGTGACGTCATTTACTAGAATCCTATGAAAAATATTGTACACATAGTTGAGAGTGATACCTTATTATCTAATGAATTGGTGTAACGTGAGTGGCAGCCATAAGTTTGAACACTAGTATTTCTTAACTCTAGCCTTAAATCCATAGGCACTAATATTAAGAAATAATTAAAATAAAAAAGTCATAGTTTGACGCTCGATTTTCCTAGAAATTTGGAAGTAAAACAATAACATTTTTATTGTTCACACAATAGATAAAAGTACAATAAATTTAATTTCTTCTACTCTCAAACAGATAAAAGAAAATATTACAGATTTTCACTTGTTACGGATAATTTCAAAAACTACTAAACAGATTTTGAAAATAATTTCATCAAGAAAAAACTCACGAATTACATTTTATTGGTAACATGAACAACAAACACATGATACTGTCTTCTTGAATGACATAATATTTTGCAATACTTTAATAGGCAAATCCGTGTAGAGTCAGGACGACCGGCATCGGCATGTCCTACCCCACTACTTAAATCTTACATCACTACAAAGTCGCTTTCTCTGTTCCTTTGTATGCTTAATTCTTTAAAACTACGCAAAGGATTTTCATCTGGTTTTTTTAATAGATAGAGTGATTCAAGAGGAAGGTTTTAGTATATAATTTATTATAAATATTAAAATTTGTAACGATTAATCGCATCTGTATGTTTGCAAATACATAGATTACACGCACACACACAATATAGGCTAATTTTCACTTAGTTACGCGCGCAAAGTCACAGCCTCAAGCTTCGACAAATTTGTTTCAAAAAAACAAAAACAAAATAATAAACAAACGTGCCAAAACCACGATGGGGGCCACGTGATGTCTCACAAACTCGAAGAAGCCGTACAAAATCGAGAAATTTCCAACAAATTAACCTTTTTACTCGAAATTTCGATTTCATAATAATTTTCCAGTTATCCAGCGTTATTTTAAAATTAACTTGTATTGTTTGTGTGTAAATAAAACAAATTGGTATGAAATAATGTGAAATAATATGGTATCGATAGAATTTGTATGGAAACAATAATAGTTTTTAACGAAGATGTATTAAAAGTTATAAATTCAAAGTTATAAAGAGTTCAACTACAACCTATTTAGACATACGATCAAACCACACACATATATTTACTTAACATAACTAATATAACCTATTCAATATGTACGAGCTTGTTTAATAAACAAAGATAAACTTAATTAGATATTTTAGAATGTAGAGCAACGATGTCATAGAACATCCATACTTATAAATGCGAAAGTAACTCTGTCTGTCTGTTACTTAATCACGCCTTAACTACTGAACCAATTTGCATGAAATTTGGTATAGAGATACATATTTTGATACCCGAGAAAGGACATAGGCTACTTTTTACCCCGGGACATAAGATAGATTTATTCCGGAAATCCCACGGGAACGGGAACTATGCGGGTTTTTCTTTGACTGTGCGGGCGAAGCTGCGGGTGGAAAACTAGTATTATTATAATAGAGCAAGAGCCCATAACGGCCAGACCTTCGTTGTTTTATAAAAGTTGAAAGTTTCTCTGTATATATGACTCCTTTACAGATAACAAAGACCAGCGACCATAGAGTTAAGTACATAGTACATTTCTCTTTTTTATACAAAGTGAGTAATATATAGCAGATATGTTATATAATAAATATAATATACCTAATAACCCTGGAAAACATAATTCGATATTGGATTAATTTTATTAGGGCCGGTTTTTTTTTGTTAAAATTTATCCGTCCAATAAAGTATTACACGAACATTTTAAAATGTCACCTGTAAACTGTCAAATACGGACAATTAGAATACATTTTTGAAATGGTAGTTTAATACGTTATTCGATGTTTAAGCTTTAACCAAGGATTGAAAAATCAAATCAATCAAACCCTAATAATTTTGTTTGCTCTATGAATTATTACTGTTCATAGATATAATGTATTTAAATATGTTTTCCTAAAAACAGTGCATAATTTGATTCTTGAAATTTACACACTTACGTACTTAGGTACATAAAGTTTTTAAGAAAATATGTTCAATTCCATTTGCGAATATAAATGATTTTATTTAAATGAATAACGAATTGATAAGTTAACAGGAAGGGCTGATATAAGTCTTGTAAATAGTGATAATATTATTAATTACACGCAGTTAACTATTTAGTTACTAGGATAAGGTATTTATATTGGAAAAGGATATTTTTAAGCTATTGCATAGCTTCTATCGCGGGCCTTGAGCGCGGGGACCGAATCGAGAAATTCCGTAACGAAAAAACCTCACGCTCCCCACTCCGACGGGCGGAGGTGTGGCTTGAAGGCATAGCATGCAATAACTTTACCGCGGCAGTCCCCGAGTGCTACACGTCGTTTTTTTTTATTATGTATCTTATGTATCAAGTGTGTGAAAATATATGATACAAAAATATAATCATCGCAGTTTTACCAATCTTAATCATTCGTTTAATTTCAATATTTAGTTCGGATTGGTCAATAAATAATGTAATTCATATGTTTAATTAATATCTGTCACAAATCACATTAAGTTTGTGCATTGCGAGTGAACCAAAAAATATGTATTTAAAGTATTATGTGTCTTTCTAAAACACACAGCGTTGGATGAAGAAAGCAGTCTATGAATCCTATATATCTCTATGCAAATTGGGTCACCTTACCAAATATCGATGGATCTTTCACCTCACTAGCAAGAGCGCGTCCCTAGTATGGCATCTGTCATCATCGCCTTTGAAGCGCTGTCATCTTCCAAGCTCCATAGCGTTTATGAATTCGTGCGCAATAACATCGCGCAGAATATAATTCTCGAATTCGAATATATATAATTATAATTCTCGAATATTAAGTGTGATAAAACACACACGCGTTAAATTTTAGTGTTTTTCTAGTGAAAAACGGAATTAGTTCCAATATGAAACACAAAAGACCACGTTGTCGGAAGGAAATTCGAAAACCGGTGCTTTGGTATGTATAATAGTGGCGGGAACTCTTTTTCGTCCTCGGAGGACGAGAGAAGTAATGGTTCGTCACTGCCCAAGAGACCGGGAGACGAGAAATTCCGTAAGTACAATCAAACTTGTCAGAACATGTCCGGACTCGTGCATAGATTTTCATCCAGCACGTGGCATACATTTCACAGTATTTGACACAAATACATCAATATTTGGATGTAGGTAATTAATAAAACACAATGCATGCCTATAATGAGATCACTACATTATCATCGGGTTTCTTTATCATACACAGGCACATTGGTTACTGTGTCAAGTATTGCTTTTAACCAGACTTGTGAAATAGCGTTAGGCTACCTAGGTAGAAGGTACTTAGGTATAAGGAATCCACCGTGATCCCCTCTGGCTAACGAGCCCCAGCACTCAGCAGGTAGTGAGGCATCTCAATCACTTAGACCATTCAATTGTAACTACCTCAACAAAAGTGAGTACCTACTACTTAGTGCCCACTGACTACATAAATAATTCAAGACAATTAAGATGTACTTAGATTTTAGATAGTTAGTTACAAAACCTGTCTATCACAATATTCTAAAGAGAAGAAATTGTTAATTAACTATTTTAATATTATTTCAATATTGATACATGTCACATATAGATTTTACATTACTTATTATAGGATATGATATAGACTATAGAGTGTATAATATGAGCAACAGTCTCACACAATATTCAGTAGGAGCTACTTATTACTGCAAGTTGAGATTACCTAATTTATCTTACGGTAAATAATTCTTAACATAAGGAGCTTATTTTCATAGCCAATTGATACCAGAATAAGCTTTGATTCTATGGGTACTTATTTGAATAGTAGTGAAAGATCATAAGAAATAGACATTGCAGATTATAAGAGGTAGATATGTTTATATACATTATCATCATCAAGGACCCATATTTACTGTATCCCCGAACAGTTGAATGAGATCATTCTTGGTTATAATGTTACCGATGATAATGTTGTTTATCTAGTTCCTTTCTTACTTAAGTGAAAGAGCTTGCCTTAAAATTAACACTCAGGTGTGATAACAATTCTATAATATCAACAGTAAAGTAAGCAAAATCTTTGTATTTTTTATTTGTATCTTCTACAAAAATATGTACTGAAAATATGTACAAGGCGTCCTTAGCCATGATTAGCTTAGTATGGTTATGCTGAAAGAACTGTGTCCAGAAAGACCCAGAAAAATATATGCCATACTTACATTCAGATATGCTTCTGGCAATAAGAGCTGATGGCTCCCCCAGGTTGATATTCAACCTGAGACACCTAAACACCTAGGTATTAACCAGGTAATTTTGATACATATCACAGATTATAACGGTAATTAAATTTTTACAAAGCCAGGATTGTCTTGTAAAATTAGACATCATTGGTAACAGTAATGAGATTCTCACAAGGCCAGGATTGGCTTGTGCAATCAGGCATCATTGGCCTATTTTCTGCCTGCATATGGCAGCCATTTCAAATGGTCGCGGAGACCCTACAGGCTGGAGGTGCCCTCCTTCTGTTTTATTTAAGCTATTAAGTTTTGGTCTATTGAGACCGTTGCAAAATTAACTTCACAGATCTTGTAGACTGTGAGGATTTTGGAAAAGCTTAATTGGCACTACAGCCACATAAAGTGCCTTCTGATTTAGTTGGACAATTATCTTTTGGGTCTACCATGACTAATCCAATTTAACTTCACAGGTCGCGGAGACCATGGAGGTTTTGGTAAAGCCTGATTGGCAGGACTATTCCAATTCAACTTCATAGGTCGCGGAGACCATGGGGGTTTTGGTAAAGCCTGATTGACAAGACTATTCCAATTCAACTTCACAGGTCGCGGAGACCATGGAGATATTGGTAGAGCTTGATTGGCACTCCAATCACAAAAAGGGCCACAGCCCTCTGATTTAGTTAAACTATCAGGATTATTCTAATAATTTAACTTCACAGGTCTCGGAGACCATGGAGATTTTAGTAAAGCCACAGAATGAGCTACAGCCTTCTAGTTAGACAATTATCTTTTCGTCTACAAGGATTGTTCCAATTAACTCTACAGGTCCCGGAGACCATAGAGATTTTGGGAAGGCAGGTTTGGCACATCAATTACAAAGTGTACATTGTAAGCCTGGATACTTGTGCCTCATGTGTGATACTATAGAAATGTCTGTGTTATTGCCAGTCCCAAAAGCCTCAAAGATAGAGCATACTGTGGTAGTCATTAAAAGGACCATGTCTTGCACTAAATAAGAGTTGCAGACAGTTCTAGACATCTAACACTGAGAGGACTGTACAGTTATTTCTCTAGAGTTTCGCGCACAGCAGACCAAGAGAGAAAGGCTTTCCCTCTACATGCTATACAAGACTTAAGAGTTGTGGAAAAGAAACATAAACAGAAATGTAATAGTCTTTGTAAAAGAACAAGTTTCTTACTTCCTAACTACAGATACCGCGGATGCGGGCTGAGTAGGACATCTGAACAGTACTTACCTGTCAGAGAAATGAAGAGGGAAGCAGGGGACTTGGCATTAGAACTTCTGACTTATATGTCGTGTACCAGATATGCAATAAAAGTGCTTCTGAGTAAATTGCAAGGGGCGCACATCCTGTAGCCCAAGCTATCAATCAGACTTTGGTCGCCCACATACAAAGGTTGCTGACTCTCTTAGCTCTTACAACTGAGTAACTGTACCTAGCTGAAAAGTTGAGAATAACTCTTGGCACGCTTCCAGGACGCCTAAGTGGCCTTTGATTTAGATTGCCTCTCAAGAAATCAACCTGTACCGGAGTGGCTTCTCCTACCTTGTACAACAGGAAATATAATATTTCGGAAGCTCCTGATATGGTCCATTTCGCTATCCAAAGGAATGCTTTAGTGCCAAGGCATATTTGCCAAAGCCTGCTCCGAATTTTGCGACATCTGCAGTCGTTGATGGAGCTGACGCCTAGACTGAATATTCCCTTTCAAGGATAATCCTCCAAGTGCACTAGCGCACCTCGCACCCCGGGACCGGGGCAGATACATAGCACCCAAGGGTGGCTTATGGTTGATATAATAAATAATAATAATATACGGGCATTTCTCCGCAACTCAATGTCAAGCGCCTAAAGATGGCTTATGGTTATTGACTATTATGGTTATATATGGTTATTGACCCGGAAGTCATGAGCACTCAGACCATTGGTGAATGGCCTTACGGCCTTATGGCCCCCCAACTGCTCAGTCAGAAAAGGGGGGGGGGGGGGGGGGGAGAAAACAGCCCATTGTAAAGCAAAGGGAAAGAGCAGTTAAGTAGTGGTGCCCCTCCACAGTGCCAACATATGACCCTCCAAGCAGGAGGTGACTTTCATAATGCAATGCTAAAAAAAAAAAAAAAAAAAAAGAATGCATGTAATCTAGTACACAGGGATTTTATTTAATTGGCTTAAGTCTATCATAAGCAAGCTGACCCTGTTCATGACATGAACATGACTTCTGAAAACCTCAAAATACAGTTTTTTATCACAGCAAGATAAGATTATAACCTGACCTGAATTTGGATACTAAATGGATACAACAACACATTATCCATCAGGTGGTCGGTTGTGAGGAAACTCAGACACATAGATATGCCCAGTGACCCATGTGGAAAGGTTGGTTCAAGTAACAAAGGACTGATTTTCAATCTTAAAAGTAGATAATTGATTCTTATCTATAAAGGGGCGGACCCTTTAACCTTGCAACACAAACCTTTATCTCTGGCTAGTTAAGGTCCCTCCAGATCTTAAAAACAGTAAACGTAGCAGCCCTGTCCAGCAGTGGCTTCAAGAATGTGGTAAGGGCACCAACCCGTGGAGGCAGTGGAAGGACCATACAGTCAATTATAAAAGTTTTACTGTCAATCAGTCAATTTAGCCAGTGCCAGTGAGTCTGGTTTACTTTAAGGTAACCTGAAACTGTTTAATTTATTATTTAATTCAGTGTAATTAATTTAAGATCATAGTAATGATCAATGTGTAACAAACATGCTTATTGCTTAAGGTACAGTTGTGTTAACATTGCTTATTATAGTTATTTTATATACAGATGTTATTTACTGTAGTATTTAGCCTTAGAGGCTCCATTGTTTATCCTTGGTGACATTGATCTTCCTTTGAGTTATAATTTTTAAAATTTTATTTTTATGTTATTATTTGAACTTTGATTTGTATCAAAGATATAGAGAAATAATTAAGCAGTTCTTAGGTTCTAAGACTTAGTTCATTAGTATTGGCTTATTGAGAAGATTATCTGAGGAGAATAATTTAAAATTTAGAGGATACCTATATGGTTAGTTCTTACAATATGAAAGAAAAACAATTTTTGTTGTTATTACATAACCCCCTTGTATTGTTTTTAGAATTTAAAATATAACTTTATTTTACAATACAAAAGGTTCATTTAACATTCTGTAAGGAATGAAATTTAAGTTGTTAATACAGCACTTAGGTATTACAATATTAACAAGATAATTTATTTTCAACATAGCGTTTGTATGTCTTTCTTCACCAGCAGATATCAAACACATCTTCATCCAACGCTGTGTGTTTTAGAAAGACACATAATATTGATGTTTTGCATTAAAACAAAACATGTATTATGTGTCGAATAAAACACACAGCGTTGCAGTTTACTGCTTGCTGATGAAGATGCTATGGAGCTTGGAAGATGACAGCGCTTCAAAGGCGATGATGACAGATGCCATACTAGGGACGCGCTCTTGCTAGTGAGGTGAAAGATCCATCGATATTTGGTAAGGTGACCCAATTTGCATAGAGATATATAGGATTCATAGACTGCTTTCTTCATCCAACGCTGTGTGTTTTATTCGACACATAATACATGTTTTGTTTTAATGCAAAACATCAATATTAAATATGTATTTCAATTGTATAAGAGCTAGCGCGCAAGAGCAACTTTTGTCTCCGCAACTATTTTGTATCTCCCATCATCATCAACTCCATGGGGAGTTGCGTCGCTACGTGCGCGCACTTTCCTACTAGCCCATAGAGTTGATGGGAGAGACAAAATAGTTGCGAAGACAAAAGTTGCTCTTGCGCGCTAGCTCCAAATATGTACTTATCGAGATTTGATTGAGGGCTAATTTTTAAATCGTTGGTTAAAACTTATTCTTCGGATAACGTATTAATCTAACATTTCGAAAATGCCGGAAAATAATTGTCCGGCTTTGAGAGTTTAATGGTGACATTTTAATATTATCGTGTAATACTTTATTGGACGGATAAGTTTTAACCAAGGATTGAAAAATCGGGCCTGAGTTGAATAAAGATGTACGGTAGTTTGTAGTTAAAAAGATGACCGAAAAAATTATACGTTTGATAGTATAAATAAAAAATAACATCAGGCCCTCTATATGAGAAAAAATTTAACTCAGAAATTTGGCATTCAAATTAAAATTACATAACATTACCTTTAATCACTGACGGGAACCCAAACAAGAGTTTCCCTACGAAAAAGTTTTTCTTAAAAATAAAATAAACTTCAACTATTCTCGTTACAGAGGTCCAACAACGTGACGGACCGCGTGACGAAAATGTTTTCCTCAACCATTTCCATAATTTTCCAGTTTTTTCAGTCACGTTAATTTGGAACACGTTTTGTGCTGTCTACTATTAGCACATTTAAGGCTCTACGTAATTTCATATCGCGAAACTTTAAACCTGTACATTTTTAGTACCGAAAGGGTAAAACGGGACCCTATTACTGTGACTTCGTTGTCTGTGTCTGCCTGTCTAACTGTCTCCAGACTGTATCTCATAAACCGTGATAGCTAGAAAGCTGAAATTTTCACAAATGATGTGTTTCCGTTGCCGGTATAACAACAAATTACTTAATCCCCATAGTACGGAATAACGGAACCCTTCCTGCGTGAGTCCGACTCGCACTTGGCCGGTTTTTTGTTGTCTACTATTAGCATTTATACTGGGTTCTACGTATATTCAGATCGCGAAACTTCCAAGTTAAAACATTTTTAAATTTGTTTATACCGGTTGATACTTAATTTATATAAATCTCGTGTCACAATGTTTGTCCTCAATGGACTCCTAAACCACTTAACCGATTATAATACAAGTGATAACTGCGTTAAAAACAACCGACTTCAAACTTGCACTTGCAAAATTTACAAATACCTACAGACAAAAATGCTCATAAAATAAAAACTACTGGGCCTATCCGAATAAAATTTTTATGGGACCAATTCGACACCATCCCGCATCGAACAAAAAAAGAATCACGTAAATCGGTTCAGAAACCTCGGAGTAATCGGTGTACATACATAAAAAAAAATATATATACCGGCCGAATTGATAACCTCCTCCTTTTTTTTGAAGTCGGTTAAAAATTCGCACACCATGTGCAGTTCGATCCAACTTGAGAGATAGGATAGTTTAAATCTCAAATCGTTTTAGAGATAGCGGGCGAAGCCGCTGGCGGTAAGCTAGTCGTTTTATAAAGTGTTATACAAAAAATAAATGTACCGGATCAATATTACTTACTAAGTATTCAATTTTAATACTATACAGTAGACACTGATAATTTCATAGAAATTCACTTAATTATTATTATTACGTATTGATTGAGTATGGTACAAACTGCGGATATCATTTCAGCTCTTGTTGTGATTATAAAAATTAGGTGATTACATAAAAATGTGCTATTAATTTTCACAAATCAGCTTTTTTTGTCCAAAAAAGGTCACTTTAAAAATCCGTAATATTTAAAACCAATATAGGTTCGTTCAAGTTAAATGAAACATGTCCGATTTCCCCCGGTACTGCCGAACTTTCGAACGGGCGTACTCCTGCGCAAGCTTTATGCAATATGGAGCTATTTTTAATATTTAATTACGTTTTGGATTTTTTAGGATTGAATTTTTATATTTCGCTTGAATGATCAATTAAATAGTTACTTATAGCTTTAAGTGTCTTCAAGATTACTAAATAGAAGGCTGATGCTTCGAATGAAGATTGTTATTGTTTTTATTTCTTCAAGACAATCAATAATTAATTGTAAGAAAATTGTTTTAAATAATTACCCAATATACACGTAGACATTCCTATCAAATTTGCAAATTATATAAATTTGTAGTCCTCCGTTAATTTTGAATTATATTTTGTTGTTGTAAATTTATAAACCGCACTGACCATCTACATAATATTTGTACCCATTTCCCTATCCTACCAATACTATCAACACTACCAATACAAACCTTCCAACAAAGGAAAGTGAAAACGAAAATAAACAAAACACGTGACAGCTTCTAGCTGGTTCTGTCTTGCGTGATATAAGTCGATCGTTTGACACACATAGCGGCGGGTTGCGAAACGGCGCGGGCGCAGTCTGGCACCGCGGTCAGTTGTTGCCGCGTGCAGCGATGAAGCGCTGGATTTTTGCATTTTTTGATATTGCATTGCACTTTTGATGAATTGACCCTAGCAGCGGTGAAGCGCTAGATGTTTTTTAAATATCGTATGCACTTTTAATGTAGTGGCGCTTGTAGTGATTGAAGCGCTGCGTTTTTAACACACTTAGCTTCACCTGTTTGTTTCACTGGCTCCTTAAGACTCAATTTTAATATAAGTACTTTAAACTTAAGCATTTGCTTTTTAGGTATGCGCTTTTTCGGTATTCACTGTTTATAAATAGTATGAATAGGAAATAAGGAAATAGAGAACGGATATCATACAATTTAAAATTAATGCACGATATTTGTACAGAAATAAGCTGCATTTCAACTTTGACTCGCTATTTAAATTACCCAAACAGGAGCCTATTAATTATCAATCAAATTAGTCAGACATGAGAAGTTGTAGCAAAAAAAGTGCTGCGTATTTTAAATGTTTTTTCTGTAAAATACGCATTCATAAAAGAAGACAGCAATGAAGATGATTATAATATTAGGGTTAATTTATTTTTAACTTTATGTACAAAAAATTGTTAAATGTACAAATTTAACCAAACATATCGTTGTTTAAATAGTGCAATCTAATTGCCATCTGCCAAGTTACTTTTTAGTTCAATTATATCTTATTCAGAATATACTATTTACATTGTTTGCATTATAATTATCGAATTCATTGAATTTATTATATCATTCAACGTCCATATTCAAATTGTTGAATCTGCATAACGAGTAATCACACATCCGCAAATTTAAATCAAACAGCGTAAAAATCGATTCACAATTACCTCAAAACAGTCTTTGCAAATTTTTTAAGCGCTTCAAGCGATGTATTGTCTACAATTATTGCTTGGTTTGTTTGTTTAATTGTTGGAAAATATATATTCTAGCACTTTTTACGTTCATCGTTTGAACTAGTCACAGATCAATGCCCTGTGAAGGTTCATTTCCTAACGTTTTTTAATTAACTGCTTCAGTAATTAATACATAAATCGTACGCAAATCCAATGTCGCAATGTATTGGAAAGAAAGGAAAATCCGTATGGCAAAAGCTCTAGAATTAAGTCGCTGGCTTTTGCTCTGCCTGAGTTGGGACTTGGGACGGGATATAGAAAAAGAAAAAATATTCTTTTTTACTAGTAGGATGATATCACCTTCATTAATGAGATGATTCAATTTACAACAATTGCGAATTAATTTCCACATAAAAGTGTAAAATCAAAAATGCATAGGTACGATAAAATTAAAATATTATTATGATCACATCCCGACAATATTCAATCTTTAAAAGGCTACAAATAGAAATCGCATTTATTTTTCATCAACTTAAAAACAAGTAAATTTCGTCACCTCTAATCTATCCAAAAAACTCAATGAATTGAAAAATAATAAAACCCACATGGTATAAATTAAATTCGCTTTCGCATACCGCCATCCAAAACACAAAAGGCATATTAACGAAAAAAAGTGAAAGCCGGTACGCACACCCACACAAATAACGCACACATACACGATTCTGAATCATCGTTTGTATAACGTAGGAACTTATTTGTATAATTAGCAAAATCCTTGCTACTATAAATTAGTGTTGTTACCGGAATGTTGATTTGAATTCGAGTTGATGATTTATTGATTGACAATTGTATAAGAAGCATATTCGTACATTTTACTACATAATATACAGGGTAAGGCACGGTCCATGTTATATGATATAATATTAACCGCATAATATATTACAATACAAACAATTATATCATTTAGATGCATTCCAATCAATGCCGTTAAAAATATATACGGTCGAATTGAGAACCTCCTCCTTTTTTTTTAAATAGGTCAAGCTAAACAAAAACCGAGTATGTGACAAATAAAAATACTTACTGATGGACAGATGCAAAAAAGAATCGTTGGTTTTAACAAATAATAATTTAAATTACCCACAAGTTAACCTAAAATTAAGAAGGTATATTATTACCACAAAATTTTAATATCTACACTATAATTATATAAAGAGGAAAACTTTGTTTCATATTATAAAGGCGAAAGTTTGTAAGTATGGATGTATGGATGTTTGTTACTCTTTCACGTAAAAACTACTGAACCGATTACAATGAAATTTAGCACACATATAGAGGGTAACTTGGATTAACACATAGGATAGTTTTTATCCCGGAAATCCCACGGGAACGGGAACTATGCGGGTTTTCCTTTGCAAACGCGGGCGAAGCCGCGGGCGGAAATCTAGTATAATATAATACTATACTAGTAGTATTACAATACTAGAAAAAGCTCTGAATCAAAATGTGAATAGATTTGTCGAATTATTCATGAATTATTCAAATACGATTGTTTATGTGACAATCGGACTATTCATAATTTAACAAGTTCGCAATAATGACTCAATCTAAATTCATAGATGAAATATTGGTTTAAAGTTTTATTAGCTTCGATAGAGCCGTTGAGTGACTATTTTTGAAAAGAATAAAAATATTATTTTATTATTTTTATTCTTTTCAAAAATAGAGAATTATATTTTGAATACCTATAGTACCTAATTGAATTCGCGTACCACACATATTTCTCGATCAGCCTTTGTTTCTTTTTCTATATAAATAAAATTTGACACAGCTTTTATATAACCAGCAAGATATCACTAAAAATTTTTAAAAATTTTTGCTAAAGGTCTGCCACACTTTTGTCTTCTTTCTAAAACCTTTTAAGTTTGATTTTTATGTCTGTTTTCGTTTCCCATTAAAATGAAAACCAGAATGGAAACGTATAGGTAACACTTTCACCTAAAACCTTATTAGTAAATTATTGTGTTTATTTTTCTTAATTTGGAAGTACTAGGACTTCTTTTGGACACCTCTTACAATTCATGTCGCTCTGGTAACCAAAATTAGTGAACCTAACAATTATACTAATTGAATCCTGTGGTTTTGCTCGCAATATTGTGTCCGGTTAAATAAATTAATACTGTTTACTATGTAAAGTCATGATTTGTTGAATAATCATAATAAATTGTTCTGATTTTAAATTAAAATAAAATGACAACAAAGAGTACCCTTTCATTAACTAGGATATCAGGCAAGATTATAAAAAATAAAAATTAACAGTACTCTACGATTTATTCACGAAAAAGCCAATAAAGTATTTTCGCTTGAAAATGAATAAAACCCAGGATATTTGTAAAGTATTGTGAGCGAACTATCGACACAGAAACTAGGACACACAGCGAAAATTTCCACACTTAGCACACTATTATAACTCTTATTACGATTCATTAGAGTCCATTCTCGCTCAGTGTTAAGAAACGAAAATGAAAGTTATATGCCGATTTGCGAACACAATTTTGAATACAAAATTCACGATTCTTCAAGCTTTGTGCGGTAGGTCGGTTACTACGGCCTGTGAACCAGTTTCATATGAAATACATTATAATCTTATAAATATTTTTTTTTGAAAATTGTATTTGGATTTTTAATATTTTTTTTCTTTTGTAACGTCTTAGTGTAACGTTCATCGTTGACAAAAAATTTGTTCTCTGTGTTTACGTAAAAAATCGTAATTCTTATTTTATTTATTACGAATTAGAGGATATTTTTCATTTTAGTTTATATATGTTTGTTTTTTAACCGTTATATGTTACATAGTTGTTTTATTGGTTTTGTTTGTTAAATTCATCTTCATAAACCGTGGGATGTGACGAACTTTCACTTATAATTTGGTCGATACATCTTTCAATATACATTTTGAAAGAAAGAAAGAAAGAAAGAAAAAACATTTATTAACATTTCCTACATTATTAACTCTACGTGCTCTATATTTTTATGTTACCAAAAGAATAAAATCATGTTTTTATTGTCTGATTCTGGTTCGTACCTACGCCATGAATGTTTGGTAATTTTCCAAAGTATCTTTAATGTTCTAAGGAAAAAATATGAATAGGTACCCCAAATAAAAAAAGTGAGTAACAAACATATTAAATATTATCTCTATGGTAACAAATAAACAATTTTTTTTATATATTTATCGTGCGATGTGGTTATAATAGTATCCTTCCCGACCCTTAAAAAAATTATATC
The DNA here is from genome assembly GCF_905220415.1 of Colias croceus. Taxonomy (NCBI): domain Eukaryota; kingdom Metazoa; phylum Arthropoda; class Insecta; order Lepidoptera; family Pieridae; genus Colias; species Colias croceus. The sequence continues at coordinate 2,329,601 of NC_059558.1, read as the reverse complement.
TTTTTAGTGAAGCTTAATATTGAATATTGTAGCTTTATGTTAGTCAAAGAAATTTCAAAATCGCTTCAGTACTTCCGAAGATTACCCCAGTGTTTTTTTTATGTTTGTAACGTACAAAAAAAACTATTTATTATTAAGTACTAGCTTACCACCCGCGGCTTCATCCGCTTTGTCTAAAACCTAATAAATTATATATTAAAACCTTCCTCTTGAAATACTCTATCTATTAAAAAAAACCGTATCAAAATCCGTTGCGTAGTTTTAAAGATTTGAGCATACAAAGGGACATAGGACCAGAGAAAGCGACTTTGTTTTATACTATGTAGTGATTAGGTAGAGTTAGTGTTATTACTTATTAGTATGGTTTAAATAACTATGAATGAATATATATTTGTCTGTTATAAAATATGCGTAACATACAATTATTAAGGGACAAACTATTATCATTTAGGATACGGGCTGACCTTAACGATGTGATAAAAATAATTTATGATTCCGCTTTTGTCACTCATTCATGAAAAATTATAGTAATTTAATGCTGTACAAAGAAGTAGTAAGTACATATTTTTAATTATTGTCCTAATTGGTATAAATAGTATATAGGTATTTTTAATTGTCCTTATTGGGAAAATTCACTTTTCAATAAGGTAATAGTAGATAGTTATGGCACTGCCGCCATGACTGAAAATTTTGAACAAGATTTTTGTAAAATTATCATAATAAATAAATAAATAAATATCTTTATTTGCTCAAATGTGGTTTACAAATTATTACAATAAGGAAAGTACAGCACATTCGCCATGCGCCATTCTGGCATGCAAACAGTTTTTACAGCTCCGCATAATCAGATTTTTTTTTATATAAACATTAATTATTATAGTTTAGATCGATTGTCTATTAATTATTATACATGTCAATTTTCACCCAAAAAGTCCCTTATATAACTATTATATCGTGCGAAATGTGAAACAATTTGAAAGAACAATTAAAATAAAACCTTTGAGTAATCAGGCAAAGGGCTAACGAAAAAATGTCACTCGTTGGGACAGATTTTTCAACTAAAAAATTAAAAAAAAAAAATGTGTTTGCAAAAATACTGCGTACAATTTTATAGGGATTCTAATCAATTCAATATTTTCCTCAGTTATTTAGGTGTTTACCCGATTATTTAAATTTATTGAAATGCTAGGAACTAAGCAGACAAAACAGTGACCCAAACATAAACAGATAATTTTTAAGTGCGAAATTGAACCTTACAGTAATAGCAATAAGGAACTACGATTGATGTTCACCACGTGAGTTTAGTCACGTTGTTACTTTAAACGATATTTTCAAAATAACTTGAAAATACAGGAATTTTCATTTCAAGAAATAATAGCGAATCTCCGTATCTTGAAAAAACAATAATTTTCATTTTAAAACGTATGAAATAATTTTTTTATTGTATGATACGAAATGGAATAATAGTGAATTTTCTTACCTTGAATATACAAGAATTTTCATTTTTAAACGTATGGAATAATTTTTTTTATTGTATGATAGGGAAGCGCTTGACCACGATCTCGCCTGATGGTAAGCTGAGATGTGGCCTAAGATGGAGCGCGCTTCCCTGGAAGGTACCTGTTTACTCTTTCCTTGAAGACCTTCATATTGAAAAGTAAATAATTAGTAAATATAAGAAACTATACGTGAAACTTTATGTGTTGTATGTACCCATTTACTATAATATGTATTAGATAATATTATAGAACCTATTAATACTATCATTGGCATGCGGATTTACAAGTTAGGACAATACGATACGACCTACGATACAATATAATAATTGATCACTATATTTATGTAATAAACGAAGAAAAGTTTGATGTAGAGCAAGCTTCAACTTCACTATCTTTCAATTAATATAAAGCGATATTTTTTATTTATTTTTGGTAATATATTGTATTAAATTTAAATCATTTATACCAGTACATACATTCACTTTGTTTCATTTAAGAAGTATTTTTAAACTTAAACTCGGAGTTTTTATTCATGTTTATTTTTTACGTTTTGAATACAATTTTTTAAAGCGATTCTTTACTAGAAAGTAAAGAATCGCTTCTACCGAGAATCATTCTTACATTTTATTTCATCTATCCATCGGTATATCAAGAACGGCTCTACATAAAACAATAGGTCTAACTTACTATTACGCAATAATACAATCATATTTTAAACATCCGATATGAGCACGTGATAAAAACATTGAAACGTGACAAATGAGTCAGAAGAAAATAGAAAAAAGTAGAATTCAAAATACTAATATATTAATTAAAAAGTCTGTCTGTCTGTCTATTATAATATGTTATTTAAGGATTAACCATAACACTGATTTTGAAGTTTGAAATAGGTGAAGCTGATCTTTAAAAATTTAAAGGAGAATGGCGAACTCCCATAGGACTTTGGGCCTGATCGTTACACTGATGATTTATGTGGGGTTAAATAGATAAAAATATACAGATTCTATAAATATAACAATTAAAGATCTGTTCTATGGGTTAGCAGAGATATTGAGCATGTAATGTCACTAAAATTGAGGTTAGGTTTGCTCGAGTTCAATGAATAGCTTTGTTTCTTTCTAAGTAGAGGTAAGTTTATATCCTATAATATATATTATTTAGATAGAGTGTAACAGAAGAACAGTTAGGTAATAGAGATATTGGATCGAACTTTTATTCTTTTAGAGTACCTACCAAAACATCGTAGGTACTTATAAGTAAGTATATAAAATAAAACACGTTTTTTCATAAATCGTTTATTCATCATTATCATCATAAACAATTAACACATCATCCAGAAACTGTGCTGGCGGCATTAAATCTGGTTGATACCTTGCCCAGCTAAGGTACCATATTATGGACATAACGTGACAGCAGCAACCTACAGTTCTTCTTCCTACTAAACAATTACAATAATAGACTGTTATTGCTTCCCTTCCTATGAGAGCACTGTCGACTAAAATATAAGTAAAATAAGTTTTACTACTTCTATGCCTGGATTGAATGCGACCTCTTAAAAGCCATGTAGTACTTGATGTTGACAGTGCTCTCTGTATGTCGCTGTCTGATTCACGGCACACTTCTATAACATATTTGCCATCGTTTCTTATGTGCTCACCATAATAGGACCTTGCTTGCTTAATTTGATATGAACCTAAGGAAACCAACTGCATTGTCATCTTCATGATTTTCAATCCTCAAAGAATCATTTGCAAGTTTCCAGCATGCATCAAATAATATGTGATCAGAGTGAGTGATCTACAAATAAAGAATTAATATTACAATTGGACAAAAGAAAGTGAATATATATAAAGGGTTGGCTTTAGTTAACTGCCGCACGAATTTGTTGGAAATATTTATATTGTTAGTTAGCTAGGTAATGTAAGATTGTAATTCCAAAATATTATCGTTAGGAAACTTGTACTTTTTTAGTTATTAATTTTTAAAGTTAATAATTTTTTGTGCGAAAAAAGCGCATTTATCCGTTTTGTTGTGCAAAAAAAGCGGACCAAGACGTTCCATTTCACTGTACTGTGACTTAATGCAGCGGCCGGCGAGTGCCAAAAGCGACTTTAGGGCGATTCCCACTCAAACAAAAAATAAATCTACGTAGGTTAAAAAACTATTAAACTTTTATTTTTAATATCCAAATAGGTAGCGAGGAGCGAAGCGACGAGCGTGTTAGTTTAACTCTTGAACTGCCGCCAGAAGCGACTTTAGGGCGATTCCGACTCAAATAAAAAAACTACGTAGGTTTACACAACTTGTTTGTATTTTATTTATGTATCGTAAATTTTTTGTTATTATCGTCTAATGCTTAGTTAAAATGATTTTACACCAATTCCATACATTTTGAGGTTAGAATAGGAAAATTGATTTTTCTCCAAAACTATTGGTTTCCTAACTTTCCCCTTTTGGGGGGAGGGTCCCCCCTCCTCCTCCCCCCTCCCCTCCCACAAAAAACCTACAATACGTGCGGCAGTTAACTAAAGAAACCCCTATATAAATCTCGTGTCACAATGTTTGTCCTCAATGGACTCCTAAACCAGCACTTAACCGATTATAATAAAATTCGCACAACTTGTGGAGTTCGATCCAACTTGAGAGATAGGATAGTTTAAACATTTAGGTACCACGGGCGAAGCCGGGGTGGACCGCTAGTATATATATATAAAACAATGTGTGTTTACATTTTTGTTTGATTTCAATAGCTAGTACTAAATACCTTAGATAATACTAATCCACTAACCGTTAGAGGAGCAGCCCACCGTTGTATAATTGATAATATTGCGTTATCTTGTAACAAATGCATACGTATAGCATTGTTACGATTAGCATTAATACCACAGTTGATGCAGTTCATATTAATTGTAAATGAAAAATCGGATGCAAAGTCGGTGTCCAGGTAGGGTAGCAGTAGTGAGTCGTAAAGGCATGTAATCAAAGTCCGGTGTGCAAGCGTTGGTTGGTAGTAATAACAGAGATCGTCAGTGTCCGTAATACGTAGCGAAAGTCGATAAAGATGAAGAAAATAAGTTAACCACAAGCACAAAGTCGAATGTAACGTAACGAAAAACCTCAATCAAATGTCAAAAGTCAAACGACAAACATGACATTGTAATTAAAATTGAAGCGGCCAGCTACATTTCAGAAATATTCTTACAAAGTGCGGCCGCCATGAGTAAAAATGTATAGAATTACGGATTACCTAAATAAATAGCGTGCTAAAAAGTTAAAAATAAAATATGTAACGCAGTCAACTTATATTTCTGATTCATAAAGCATTTGAATTTTGTATAAAACTAAAAATGAAAATAAATATTCATTCGTTTAAATCGATATATCGACTATTTTACTCCTGACAGCACTGACAATCTCTGCTTGATAAGACCGGTAGTCATAGAAATCTAAATAACAATGCCGTTAGTGAACATATTATCTTTTTTTTCAAACATTTGTTTTCCCATAGAATCAGAAGTCAATATTTTACCAAGAATTATTAAAAATAACATAATGAATTTTAAATTTATTATCATTTCTGTAAGGCCTTATTTATGTTAGGCCCAGTTTCGCCATTCTCCTTTCCTCCTACCAAGTCTTGTGTTCCTACAAAGTTTGAATTATAATTGTCCGTTTAAATTGGGTCAAAACAAAGTCTAAAGGAATCGGTTACATACAAACATACAGGTGATGTATGTTTGTATAAAAGCAAGTTAAAAACTAAATATTTCATCTTTAAAATATTACTTTAGATTAAGTTTTTGATAGTACTTTGTCACTCTTTTATGTAAAAAATTACTGAACGAATTTGGTTGAATTTTGTCATGCGATTTGCGGGATAATCAGTAAAGGCATAGTGTGAGGAAAATAAGAGATTGCGAATTAAAACCGATTGAGTTTAATACGTAGTACATACCTACGTTATCACTTTAGGCAAAATTTTATTGGGGTCTGTTTGTTTGTCAATTATAAGGGTATAAAAATTAATTTAATATTGTGGGATATGGTTTTGAAAATTTTGTATTAAGTATAAAATTTATTCTAGTATACCTACCTATATGTTGTGTTTCGCTTTTTTATTAATTCATTTCAATATGTACCTTACTTCGTTGAATTATAATAATATGATAGTAGGTGTGTTTCAGTTTGAATCACACAATGATCTTACACACTTTATAATGAAAATAAATTAATCTTGAGGCGCAAGCGCAACCTATCATTTTTTTCCGAAATAGTATCATATTGTGCTTATCAATTTTTAAATATATTTTTTTACAAAAAACATCTTATTATAAATTTAAATGTGTCCTAATTTAGATAGAAACTACTTCCGATAGCGATTTAAATAAATTATTTATTAATGATAATTAATGGGCATTAATTAATTATTACGTGTCATTTAGTATTAGGATTTGTCATTTATTATCCAAATTGTTGAAAGTTAATGACTAGAGTTAATGGTACATGCATTACACTGTTTTATTTTCCGAATATTTTTTATTTTTATATTATATATTTATCTAATTATATATTTAATTAATATATCAAAATACCTAGTACTGATATAAATAGAATTCTGTTAAAAACAGCAAGATTGACTAATTTGTTATTACCTAGGTATAAAAATAGGAAAGTTAACGTAGACAACACAAATAATAAATATACGATTTTTATAACACCTATGTAAATATAATTCAAACATGCACCAAACACACAATAACAATCATGCACCAAATTCAATTTACCACAAATCTAACGAATTACATACAAATAAATATGTCGCGCCATAACATTGCGTAACGTCCCATAAAATCTAATCCTTTTCTAACATTTACGACTTTCACACATGTGTCCACACGCACACACACACAACAACGCACACACTCACCTATGGTCAGAGTGTGTGATCGGGCGCATGCGGCGCTCCTAGCTGCAACATCGACCGGCACAGTTCCGTGATCTCTGGATGGTTTAAGTTTATCAGATGGACGTACATCTGCTTGTGCAAGCTCAGCTCGCCGGTCACGGCTTCGAGCCGCTTCAGTAAAGCCTCTTTTTCCCGCAACAACGTTTTCACTTTTTCCTCCACCTCCCTGGATCGCACTTTTGCTTTTTCGCGCGATTTTCGCACTGCTATGTTGTTGCGTTCCCTTCGCCTTCTGTACTCATCCGTGCCTTTGTCTATCACCTTCCCTGACGACGAGCGTCTGGGTGGCGCTGGCTTGTGTTTTAACAGGGGTGGTAAGAGTGGTGCACCCAAGGGTGGTAATGGAGTGAAACCTCCCCCGTACGGGCCGCTGACACCGACAGGTGGTTGTGGGTTATACTGTCCTGTATATTGCGCACAAGTCACCGATCGTCTGAAGTCATGCGGCTCCGGGGGCTCCTCTTTAATCGGTGGAGCTTGTTCGTGTGAATTGGGCTGCACTGGGGCCGCGTACGATGCGCCAGAGTGCACCGGCTGCGGCATATACGCTAGGGTGGTGCGCGCGAACGGCCTCTGTTGCGGGGATCGTCCTCCTGGCAAAATTTCCTGGAACAGAGCCATCGTTTCCTCGCCTCGGAACTGGTCCTCGATGAGGTGCTGCAGGTCCAGGCTGATCTCCTGGCCATTGAGCTCGTCCAGGTCTGGAGGCGGGAAAGGGGTGCGCTTGTCATCGTTCGCTTTCTTGAGGTCTGGTTGCGGCGGCGGCGGCGGCGCCGCGGCTGCGTCGTACATTTGCGGTGATTCCATACCGCCGGGGCCGATCGGCCCAGCGGTTCCGTTTCGAGTATCCACTTCAGAGCACTAAGAATCACTAGAGCACATGCGGGTCGCGTGGCGTTGCACTCGCGGTTATCACGTATAAGTGTTGTCGCTCCGGCGGTCGGGCGCTGACTGGCCGCGCGAGCAAGGTTGCCCGGAAGGAAGCTGTAGCTGAAAGTTCACAAGTAAAAGTTTAAGCGACGCGCTCACTGTGCGGTTGATTCATGATTTTCATAGAGCGTTTGCGAGCGTAATGATTTTTCGTTCTCAAATTATGATGTTACCTTAATTTATGATTTGACGATGTGCTCTAAATAGGCTTTTTGCTCATAATGATCGTCAGTATAATAATTATATTTGATACGTTTGAAAATTAATTTTATATAATGTTTTGTAACATGATACGCCTATAATTACTTTATCATCATTGCTATAATAATCCAAGCTTAGAGTTTGTTTCATTATTATTTACTGAGCTTGTATTACTTGCCTTTTGATTAATAAATTAAAAATATAATGTGCAATTTGTGTAATTAATTTATCTATAAAATATATATTTTGAAATATTTACATGTCTTAAAAATGAAATTTAAATTAGAATTAGTGTTTATTTTATTAGTAGCATTAAGCTTATAAATGTAATTAGTTTTAAGAAAAAATAAATCGGTCATGCGTTAAAATACTTCGTATAAAATAATATTTATATGTACTTAGGTTCTTAAACTAATAAATATGACTGATTATTTTTAAACACATTATTAAAGTAAAGTTCATTGAATTAAATGTCTATTAAGTTACATTTAATACAGCAAATATCTGATTAACTCATGATAACAAGAAAAAAGTATCAAGAAAAATATCTGTGATTCATTTGTAAGGTTCAATAAACGTTACTTCAGTGCTTTAGCCGATAAGAGTCTAAATTATTAAAAAAAAGGAATTAAAAAAAAAATAATTATCAAAATGATAGATATATAAAAAAAAAATGCGTCGCAGTTATGATGACTTGCATTGGTTTGATTTCTTTTTTTGAAATATTATGTTGTAGGTACCTTTAATTTCTAGGAAATAAACTTTCGTTTAGGAACTTAATATTATTGATATCTAAATAATATACTTATTATGCTCTACATAATTTCTATTACCAAAGTTATCATTGTGTTTTGATTATTGATTACTTATCATTATTGATGATGATGAATGATTTTTAACAATATTTAGTATGAATTTGTATTACGAAAATTAATTATATAATACTTATTTATTTTCATGATAATTTCAAATATGTACCTATGTTTTTCCGCTCTATTTATAAGAATACATTCTCGACAAAGAAGAATTTTGCCCATTTCAGTAGTTAAATATTTATATCATTCCTCGAAATTGCTCGATTTTTCTTCAATAATTAAATAATGTTCATAAGGAAAACAATAAAACTCCCGACCCCAATGTAAAATACCCTAAGCGCAAAAACACAAAAAATACATCAATGTGAACACCCTTACATGAACCCCAGAACAATCCGAGAAACGATAGCGCTATCAGTTATCATCACGACCAACAACCTGCGTTATCACTGCATCTCTATCGATTTATCGATTCATAATCGAATCAATCGAATCAAGCACGAATGCACGTGCAACCGAATACGCGTTGATACATAGTTTACATAATCATTTCGTCATTTTGAAATCGATAATTTCATCCTTAGGGCCGTTTCGTCTGGGGACATTTTCTTTCGACGTCACATGTTCTTCAGTCTTCTCCATAGATACTACTTTCCGAATCGGTGGTAAATATTAAAAATATGTAATGACAAAAGTGCTTCTAGAAGTCTAATTGAATAAAATGTTTGAGTTTGAGTTTGACAGATTTTGAGTATAGTGAGTGTTTTGAATTTTGAGTTTAAAAACGAAATGTTTCATTTTAATTTTCAAGCTTATTATTTTTAGCTCACTGTGCATTGGAATTGATACTGTATGTGCGTGTGCATGTATAATTAAATATTAATAATTATGTAATTTATGTAATTTTTTAGCGTACTTTATAGCGTACGAGGTATGACGATTCATCAATGAGAGTTCGTTTGAATGAAAGACTAATCACTATTGAATTAGCATATTGATCTGCACAGTGCACATATTAGAATTAGGGAGGTTTTAACATTATTTTTTTTTACATAGAGTCGCCTCGCTACAAAGATATAGAGCTTTTGGTTTCGATCGCCATTGGAGATTCATAAATAAATACATATTACATAGTTGATAGTATTAATAGGCATGCCCTAATAGTAAGAATAGGGGATTGTTTAAAAAGGGGAATAATAAAACGAGTGACTGAAAATAAAGTTAGCGACTGATTATGAGATACTGATTTAATAACTTGAGCGGTATGAATTTGAGTAATTGACAAATAAACTAAACAAGCAACGAATATTGGTTGATAATAAAATACAGATTGAGCGTACTAAAGGAGGGTTGTGATTAATCCATTTGATATATTAGAATTCTAACTGTGTGATTACATTACTATATGAGCGAATAGATTACTAAGTGAGCGACTAAATTACGCTCATCTAGAGCGACTAAAAACACCAGAATAAATTGTTCAAATAGTTATTTAATAAAACTTTCAAAAACAAATTGAACTGATAGTACCTACTATGTCCATTATACTTAGTATTTTTCAAAGTAATTTTTCTATTCGAAATACCTCGATTAAGATAAAATGCCACTCAGTATAAATAAATCATATGCCAAATAATATAATGAAAACAATACAGGACGTAAATTTGTCACTCAAACAATTAATATTAGGTCGCTCAAATACTATGAAGCTGTTCATTTTGTATTTTATGTAACGCAAGTTAATGTTTGTTAGTTGCTGATCTATTAATTTTTCGTCGCTCGCAGTCAGTCGCTCACTTAGTAATTCTGTTACCCCAATTAATTATTTTTGATAACTAAAACTTTAATTTACAGACACTCGTTTAAATACTACCCGTTTAAAAATAATTGGTTATATCTCAGAATTACCAGTAAGTACATGATACAATAATAATTAATTATCAGTAATTTATTAGTAAGTGATTTAATGTATTGGCCATTAAGAAATTACTTACTGCATAAGTGATTGACCAATTTCACATTATTTAAGGAGTATGCCCAAATTTTTATGGGTCGCCGTATTGCATTAAATATTTTTGTGTATCAACAAATATTTGATAGTTATATGTTAGGAAAAATTACTTACAATAATTAAAGGTGTATAAAGTATTTAATACACTGATGCATATCAGTGTATTAAATACTTTATACACCTTTAATTATTGTAAGTAATTTTTCCCTCTATCCTACTAATATTATAAATGCGAAAGTTTGTGAGGATGGATGTGTTTGTGTATGTTTGTTACTCTTTCACGCAAATACTACTGAACCGAATACAATGAAATTTAGCACACGTATAGAGGGTAATGGAATGGGAACTATGCGGGTTTTTCTTTAAAACGCGGGCGGAGCCGCGGTCGGAAAGCAAGTGTAGTATAATCTTAGTATAGTATTGCTCTATGGCTCCTATGACCTATGTATCGGGAAGAGACTACAGCAATTTTTTTAGGTATTGAGATTCTAGTAATACCGTTATTTTTATATATGTTAATGTGTTATTTGTCCAATGTATGATTCATGGGGATACGTGCATTAGAACGCACGTGAGAGTTAAATATGGACAAATTGTTCAAACTATTGAGGAAAAAGGAATGGAATTGCCTATTCAGTGAAAAGTTTCGCTATAGTTGTGCCGTATTAAATATTTGAACAAAAATTTATAACCAGAACTATGATACTTTCATACTTATTATATCATGAACATGAACATCAACACTCACTATTAAGATTTTGCAAACGAAAGAACAACAGTAAACTAATCATAAATAGAAATTACAACAAATTTTAATGGCTTAATATAATAAATGGAAATTGGAGTCAAATGCTTATACTAAAATACGATCATATATCACAAGGACAAGCAAAACTGTTAGAGGTATTCACCATATTAAATGTATGGGTCAGGCACACGTGCCTCGTTGCACGTATTGTATGATATAACGGATTTAAATCGCGTTTTTATTTATGTATTAATCTATATAGCCAATTAAACATGGACTCATTCTTTCGTAAGTTGTGAACTTGTTAACAATTTTGATTACTATTTAGGTGGTATAATTTTGAGTAAAATAAGTTTGAAAGTAACTGGCCGGGCGGGTCACGAGTGGCTGAATTGGTCAAGCATCCGCCCCGGATTGGCGTGAAGGGATGCGGGTTCGAGTCCCGCCTCGTGATCGATTTTTTTCTATTCTTTATAAATTTTTATTTAGTAACTGGCCAATCAAAAAGTAGCTAGCGATCTTTCAGTGAAATTATGACGATTGAAAAGCTCTATCAAAACTTGTACAGTGGAAAAAATAAATAAGTTAGGACTGTATAAAGGTCTAAACTAATCATAATATTTTTAAATTAATTTTTCCAAAATTACACTATTCAGGACCTTGGCAAAACCACCAAATCAAATATGATTGTTATTTTTGTAATCTGATTATTGGAAAATTTAAATGTATGTGATAATATGATGTAATTTCAATATAATATGATTGTATTGCAATACCTGCATAAGGTTGGTAATATGTAAAAATGTATTGGTATTCACTATTCAATAAGTTATTTGAATTTTAATACATACGTAAGTAAAGTATTATAGCTATAGAATAAGGATTTATCTAGTTATCAAATACAATACATAATACGTATCTGAATCTTTGTTCTGTTCAAGACAGAGCCAGCCATCCCCACCAGGGAGTGGGGTGGTGAGAGGTTCTATGACGCAATATCGTATTGTAAGTGCAGTGCGAATTGGCCAGTTTTGTATTAAATCTATACTTTATAACTGACTAGCTTACCGCCCGCGGCTTCGCCCGCTTTGTCTAAAACCTAATAAATTATATACTAAAACATTCCTCTTGAATCACTCTATCTTCAAAAAAAAACCGCATCAAAATCCGTTGCGTAGTTTTAGAGATTTAAGCATACAAAGGGACATAGGGACAGAGAAAGCGACTTTGTTTTATACTATGTAGTGATTTTTCTTTATTTAACAACAATAGCCGATTGAAATTGATATATATTGTTTACAGATGAAATGTTCGATTAATAGAAAAATATATATACTAATATTTTATACACCAATCAACAACAATACTTACAAGGATATATCCCTCAACACGACGGAATATTCCACAAACGCCAATACAGACTGAACTCACGTCGCAATGACTGGGTAAGTAGGCAAGCGACAGCAGAAAGTGAACAACAGTGACGCAACCGCGCTGCTAACCTACTACACTACGTAGTCCCTAGAACTTGTTATCCCAGATAACCGGAATTCTTTATTATCCCAGACAACTAGTTTTATCCTGGATTGGAGTACACGATAAGGATGTTATCCCGGATAGAGGTAGCATATCCTCTCCCAAATAACCAGATATTACTAGTACTTTTTTATGCTGGATTGGAGATATATTTAATCGAAAACAACTTATACTAGATAACCAAAAACTGTTGGTGGGTATCCTAGTTTATATAGGGTTATGTTTAAAACGTGACAACTGATCACAGGTGAATTTTACGAGTTACGGTGAAATTTAAAATATTAAACCTTTTAACGTGATATTTTCCATCAGAATAGTCCTTATTTATTTTGCTCAGATTCTCTCCGTAACATAATCATTACTATTTCATTAGCGTTCATTTTATAATTTTTTAAACTCTACTTTTCTTGTCTTTAATTCAGATTGTTTTTTCATATGACCGCATTGCATTGGTGTTTTTTTTTAATAATTATCTACTAAGAAAGACTAGAGGAAATAAATATTTATCTAAAAGCTCTTTTCTACAGGCTCGTTCTAAATTTCCACGTTCTTTTCTTTAGGGGATTATAAGAAAAGGCTGTGGAAGAGATAACGACTATTTACTTTGGATATATATATATAGTTTAAAGTGTAATATTTCGTAATACTATGTATCAGCACTAAGTACTTCAACCTACCTTGTGAATTCGTTTAACTGAACAGTAACTATTAACCTGCTATTGTAGGAGGTAAGAAATAATAAATCATTATATTATGATGCATCGATGATGTCACACGCGTGTGAAGTTGAATATGATCAAGATTCATTTTTGCAAAGTTATCCAATTTATAAGTATATTATAGATTGTAGTAGAGAGACAGTCATAGAAAAATAAATGAAAAAAATAGTCAAGTATTAGGTTAGAAGTCGAAAAACTATTAAAAAAAAATAATATTATGGTTCAGAGTCAAGTGAGAATGTAGAGTATTTCTGTATACTTATGCTGGTTTATTCCTGTCTTTGATTTTATGTGACTTTGTTTCGATTTCAATCGCGATTTATTCATTAGGTATAAATAATATTTTGTATTATTATTTCGCGACCGCGACGTTTCCAACTCTTTGCAGAGACTGCTGTGGACGGAACAAGATTCGATTCTTAATGTAGAGTCGTTGTAATATTGTAATTTTTCTATTTGATAGGAATAGTTTTTTATTAAAAATTTTGATAATTATTAGACATGATATAACGAGGTTTATTCAATATTGAATTTGATTAACAGTATGCAAGATTTTGAACACAATCCCATGCCTACAAGATTTAAGCGCGATAATGATTTATTTAATAACAAGCCGCAACTCATGAACTTTGACAGTGTGGTTTAAATTAATAACCACAAAATCAAGTAAATATCGCGCCCACACACACCTACAGATCGTCCGACAAAAACATTAGGTTAACGTTAAGCGGTACCAGGGTAGCATGAATCGGGCACACGTTGCGTAACCCACTCTCACTTTCGCGACGGAGGCCGAGTCTAGCCATCCGCGTTGACTCCATTCGTGTTATGCATACCTGGTACTTTGAATGTTATTACGGTTTATATTTATTTAATTTTGACTTTCGTAAAAGTTAGTTTTTATTTCGGTAACACTAAACTAACAAAATAAAAAATAATAATAAATTCAATGGAATACCTACCTGTTATTTTATGAAGGAAATTCTACAGAGATTAGGAACTATATAATATATTCAGTATAATAAATAACTGAATACTAGTATATTCAGTTATTATAATATTTTATTTACGTATGAAAAAATTCATTTTTTGGCGATTTTTCAGTATTGTTACAATTTTGTTTAGCTTAAATTCCTTCATCCTTCATCTGTATCCGTATTTCAAATTCAATGAATTAAAATCTAGGTCACCAAAGATAGTCTGAAGACAATGATTTTCTAGCGCGCAGTAGGTATATGATATTCATCGAAAGTATGCCATGCCTACGCGATACTAGTTTTGAGACCTATGATAATTATCTCTGCTTAGAATTTGAATAATGACTATCTCTCTTGAAATTTTAATAATATAGACAGTTTTTATTTTGTATTTGCTTAAAGGAGTAACCAATGTATCATTCGTAGAACAATTATATCTAAATAAGAACCCAATATTTTCGAAAAATAATCGTGTTGTTTGTTTTGTCATTATAATAATTTGGTTTATTATATAATGTAAGAAGCTATGTAATTAAAAGTAGGTAAATTTGAACCTGTTTGGTTATTTATGTAAGGCCTAATAATTGAAATAATTTTTAATATAGTAGTTCTCTCTTTGACAAAGTATAATCTTGATTTTAATTAAAATTGTAGACCATACAGAATATGATCAACATATTTTTTATTTTTTACACACTTTTATTAACATTTCCTGTATACAGGATGTCCAACTGTTGATATACTAAACTCAAAGGAGTTTATAGTTTTGCATACGCTGAGTACGTAAAAAACACTTATAAAATTCCAGACGCATTTTTTTTTTCAAATAGATGAATTCTGAAAACTCTATATTTACACCCACAACAAGCAACCCACCCAACTTTGCCACCAGCACGTGAGTTATCGTTTAAGATTATGTTTTCATAGACTAAATGTTCACATTAGAGAAGCGGTACATGCCGGCTGCGCGAAGCTAGAGAAGAAAACATGGATTTTCAGGAAAAATTTAGCAAAAATTTTTTGACATAATTTGTATTTTTTACGTGATCAGTGTATGCAAAACTAAAAGTCTCTTCGCGCTTAGTATACCAATAGTAGGACACCCTGTATATTTTGAATGTAAACGGACAGATTTAAGTAATTCATTCTTTGTACATATTATCAAGGATCCGTCATCGGTGACAAATGACAATTGCGTGCAATGTCATGCGTTTCAGCGCATTTTTGAAACCTTTTTTAATATGTTATTTTATGGTGAGATTTATGCTGGTCTCCAGTAAAGATATAAAAAATATGTTTTTATTTTGTTTTACAGCATTTTGCGCTTCTTTGCCTTTCTCCCCGTGGTTGCCTGGCAGAGATCACTGCATAGTGATAAGGTCGCCCTTTGTGCTTTTTTTTAATCTTATTTTTGTAACCTTTATATGTATGTATATTTTGTTTCTTGCACAGTAAAGGTTAAATAAATAAAGATATTATGTACATAGGAAACTCTTAATGATTCCAAATCCTGACTAATACTCACTTATCCAAGATGGCCCAATTGCTGAAGCTTCAGGTCATCAGGCCACTGACCAATTTGTATTTACATACATTATTGTGTGTTAATCTTGTATTATTTACATCAATTGTCTATTTGCCTTGTGAATAATGCTAACGTCGCAAATTGATTGTAACAAACATTTTAATCGGTCAGTATAAGCATTAAGCATGTTTGCTGCATTTATTAATTTTATACAATATTGATACAATCATCATCATCATCATCATCATTATATGTTTCCACTGCTGGGATACGGGCTTCTTATGAGCGTACAGCCATAATCCACCACGCTGGTCAAGTGCGGGTTGGCAGATGTCACATGTCGTCGTTGATTCTTAGACATGTCATGTCGACTTCCTAGTTAGATGAGTTGATGATGATACAAATACCAGCTGTGCTCCACTCCTGTTGGTCCAAGCGTGACGATATTATATAGCCTATTATAGCCTACCTCGATAAATGGGCTATCTAACACCGAAATAATTTTTCAAATCGGACCAGTAGTTCCTGAGATTAGCGCGTTCAAACAAACAAACTATTCAGCTTTATAATATTAGTATAGATAAAACGTCAATAATAATTATCAAAATGTTGGTAATGACAGTTTAATAGAACCCGAACTAAATTCATCTACGGTGAAATTACATCAATCGAGCGAATGCTCATTCTAACCCCACTATATCAAATTCTTCTAGCGCAAGCGAGACATGTAGAACATTATTTCGTTCTATACAATGTTCTAATACTGAACAACACTGAATACGAGTTTTCGTTTACACTAAAAGAACACGAAAGAATGCTCTTGCTCTAGCTCTAGCTCCAGGGTGAACCTTCAGTTCACCCCCGCGTCCGCGTTAAAATGTAGAAGCCCTTTTGGCTAACATTGAGAGACACCTTACAAAAAAAAATAGCTCTAGCTCTATGTTCGTTTGATGCAAATGCACCGAACACATACAAAAATGTAAGATCATCCATAACAAGATCCATAAAACTAAACTATTATTATTATTATTGGTGATTTTAAGCCGTATGAAATAAGTTCTTGTGTGTTGTGATTATAATGCGGTTACGATTTGAAATTGCTACTAAAAACCACATGGAAAAGCCCAGGTGAAATGTTAAAACTGAAGTAATCTTTCCTTAGATTATATCATACTAGCTTACCGCCCGCGGCTTCGCCCGCTTTGTCTAAAACCTAATAAATTATATACTAAAACCTTCCTCTTGAATCACTCTATCTATTAAAAAAACCGCATCAAAATCCGTTGCGTAGTTTTAAAGATTTAAGCATACAAAAGGACATAGGGACAGAGAAAGCGACTTTGTTTTATACTATGTAGTGATTCCCATCAAATATTACTATCTCTTATCTTTTTTACATTAATATTGCTTGTTTAAGAAAACCCTAGAGACTGAAGAAAATTCATGATATAATCCAATAACGGATGTACCGATTCTCTTGAAATTTTGTACCTATTGGATAGATCTGCGAATCAGCCAGTATCTAATTCACATACCCCAAATAAGGCAGAACAGCACTTGCCGGGACAGCTAGTTTATACATGCCAATGCGAAAGAAATGTGTCCTAAAATAGGTCTATCAATGATAACAAAACGGATATAATTGAATAGTTTTAATATTATAGTTATCACATCGCACACACAGAAGGTGCGTGACCTAAAAATCGTAAAAGATGCAAACAATGTTTTTAACTTTTATACCAGGGACGTATTTAGAACTTTCTTTGTTTTTATTTATTTAAAATCTGGACATACGTTAATATGGATTGATAGTGAGTATCACTATACAACAATAAATGAATTTTATACTTATGGAATTTAAATTAAAATTTTAATAAAAAATCCCTTAACTTATCAGTCAACGAGACAATAGAATATAAATAGTAGGTAGTGTTAATTCAATTGTAAATAATATGGTAAACCGTTTTCTACATTTTTTTTAATTTAATTAAAAATTTTGTGCCCTAGATTTAGACATCATCATCCAGTGAAAATTATTTTGTGATAATGCTCGACCGTTAAGGAGAGCTCTGAAGTTAATTTTATTTATTTTAATTTAAAATAGTGCCTAGCATACATTTTAAATGATTCTACTACATTAGATGATATCCTTAATGCTTTACTTTCACTCTTCTTAATTCACTATAATCTCACTTAATGAGATAATTAAAAACAATTCCAATCAAGTAATTCTCTAAATCTATAACGGAACTTTGAGTTTATGTATTACATAACTGGATAAATATGCGCATAGACAAGGGAATGATAAAATACAAATTTGGAGAATTAACATTAAAAATAGATAACATCTTAAGCGCCGGCCCTGGCTTTTTCTATTAGTAGGGCTGTCCTATTTAAGGGATTTCGACATAGGGCTACACACACAGGGATATATTGTGTGTGTGAACGTATGATACGTTTGTGTGTGTGTAGATAATTCGTAGACGCGTGCCATTTTAATATTATATAATTTGTGTTATGTTTTTATTGAATAAAATTTTGATTAGTATGGTCAAGTTAGTGTGAAAATGGTGTCATATTTGTTTTGATTTTGTACTTTTACATAATAATATATTATTTAATTAGTAAATTATTTTTGCCCAATAAAGGGTTTTTCTGGTTTATGAGATACTACTTAAATAGGTAATTATTTTAAACTTGGTCAGTCTTGAACGAAAATGTATCGAAATTGTGACCTAATTTTGTTATAATTATTATTTTTCAGGATGCGTGGCTTAATGCTGATACTTTACGTACATACCTTTATTATTAAATATACTATTTTATCATTTTATCCTCCTGAGACCCAGGATTTTTTTTTCTTTCTTTTTTAATAAAAAGTAGCTGTATCTGTTCTAATGCAATTATAGATATTCAAAAAAATGGAAAAAAAAATCTTTTGTGGAAAACTTGGATTTTCTTTATGTCATTTATATATTACAGGGGGTCCCAGTTCCAAGTGTAATAAGTTTATGAAAATGAAGAAAAACTACATGTTTTTTTAGTTATTATACTATATTTTTAAACTTGAAACCTAATATTTATTATTCTATCTATTGTTCTGTATCTATTTTTTGTAACTTGGTTCAAAGATAGGTATTTTTAAGGGTGAGAAATAACCAGTTCAAGTATTTTGCACCGGCGCGGCGGTGTATTTATATTGTCACGTCCACCCCTAGGTCTTATTTCTAATCCATCCTCTTGTTCAGCCTCCTCTAATGCTTGGTCCACGTCATGTGCGTCCCCGAAATGGTCTGCCAACAACTGAAGATGACATACATAGTGACGATTCTGTACTGACGTGACTCATACTCATTGGACGAATGGAAGAAGACTCATTTTCTGGTGTTTGGGCGGCTTCATCGGTATCATTTGGGGGATTATCTTCATCTCAAACATTTATTTATTCAATTAGACTTCTTCTAAAAGCACTTTTGAATCGTCATAACAGTATTAACATTTACCACCGATTCGGAAAGCAGTATCTATGGAGAAGAACCGGCAAGAAACACCATAGGTCCATCATATAGGTCAATATTTGACTCATCCAGGTGTTGGTAGATCTCAGTATCTTATAATCCTTGAAAATTATAATGAAATCTGTAACATAAACTAAAGAATGTCATATAGGTAATACATGGGACCCTTGTAACCAATACCAAATCGGCAAGAATTGAGACCAAATGTCTTACCAGTATGACATAAAAGAAAACATTCATATTTTTCACAAGTTTTAGATTTATCTTTCAAAATAACTATTGCGGTTGCAGAAATAATATCTTTTATAATTAGATATTCAAAGATATACTGCAATATACGAATGGTACCACTAGAAATGTAAGATTACTGACCACGTGTTTGCCGTCGTACAGCCACCGTCAACTTCGAAATGAGAATACTTCAAATCACTGTCACTTATATAACCAAAAACCGTTTAGTATAGCGGATGACATACCACTATATCGATTAGAGGTATTATTCTCGCATATACGCAAAAGATGGCGTTGAAATATTTTTTTATTGTCTATGTAATATATATATGACCGCAGGCCCCAGGAGGTTAAATACCTTAGAGTATATATGACAGTTGTACCTACATATAGGATCTTATTAATTAAGTCCGCTCTATAATTCAGTTCGATACGAACGAACGCACGACTCAAACCAATGAACCGACTTGAATGCTCAGTGTTTTGCGATAAATTTTTTAAAAGAAACGTTTTATTTTTATTAAAAATTGCTTGAAAGATGACGCACAAAGCATGAGTAATAATACTTAATGCAACAATTACCACTAATTGTTATTTATACGACATTGTAGTTATGCTAGAAAAATACTTATTTATGCTATCTTAATATATTCGTATAGGAGGTATCAACGTTGAAAAGAGAGAATTTTAGTATAGTTGGTTCTTTGATATGCTGTTCCTCTTGCTATTTCGGTTAGAGTCCGGGCTGTCTGCGCATCTTATCTGCACAGGAAAATATCCTTAATTTAAAGTCATTTTTTAAAGCTTAATTTTTAATCTTTTGCCTTTAGATAGATCCATCAGACATACATTTTTTATTGCAAGGCGTTTTTGGTGCCAGACGCAATTTTTATTTCAAAATAATAAAAATATCATCCAAATAAGTGAAATTCCATCAACATATGCAGTTCGATCCAACTTGAGAGATAGGATAGTTTAAATCTCAAATCGTTTAAGAGAAAGCGGGCGAAGCCGCGGGTGGTAAGCTAGTTTTTCTATAAAATTTTTGATCTTTTGAGCTCTTATATTCGTTTGAGATACCTACTGCTTTCCGAGGCGGTGGTAAATGTTAAAAATATGTTATGGCGATTCAAAAGTGCTTCAAGGAGTCTAATCGAATAAATGTTTGAGTTTGACGCCGATCTTTTAAGGCGGTGTGATGCCTTCCTCGACGTGAGCTGTCAGCTGGCCCAGCGCAAGTTCGACTTCTGTCTCCCTTAGTAATTTTGCTTTTTCCGGTAAATACGTCAGTTACCGTTAATCTTATTAACAAAGGCTAAGAGCTAGCGCGCGAGAGCAACTTTTGTCTCAGCAAATATTTTGTCTCTCCCATCAACTCTATGGGCTAGTAAGAAAGTGCGCGCACGTAGCGACGCAACTCCCTATAGAGTTGATGGGAGAGACAAAATAATTGCGGAGACAAAAGTTGCTCTTGAGCGCTAGCTCTAAATCCTTTTTATCCCGGGTAAAAGCCAGGGCAATTTACTAGCTGTCAATCTATTACCTAGGTACCTATACCTAGTGTATAGTGCACCTAATCCCATGTGAACCGCTGGCATTACTGACATATCATTACGCAACCGTGAGTAATTCTAATTATCGTGTGATATGTCACGAGATTGTTTCTGTGTATTAGCGGTTCTTATTGAGTTTTATTAAAAAGCTGACCCAGCAGTTTTTTTTCTGCCCTATTTCCCCCTTTTTCGTGTTTTCTCTTCATAAGAACCTACCTACCTTGTAGCCTGTAGACTGTAGAGTGTAGGTACAATGTAGCTGTTTTGCTTATTAAGTTTAGATTTGCCACACGGCCACAGACTAATAATAATATACTACGTATACAACACACGGCTTCGCTCGTGATATTGCCGAGAAATACTGTTAATACTGTTAGCGTTTAATGTTATACAGGTAAGTACCTAATGACTAATGTTTGATTAAAATTTTATTGTAACGCAAAACGCAATGGTCAGTAGAGTGTATTAGTTCAGAAAATTAGCATGTTTGTAAAATAAATTGTCAACATCATTCTATCCATATTAAATAAATCAAAGCAGAAGTAAGTTCCTCTTTAATTTTTATTACAAAAATCACGCTATAGTTTAATAGTTAAATAAAATAATAACTAATATAAAATAATCGTTAAGGAAATAAGCGCCTTATTATTGACAATAAAAATAAAAATAACGATGATTAAAAACAATAAAAACTAGACACATCACAATACCCAGCTATTTCTAGTCTGTTGATAAGTCTATAGACAAATGAAAAAAAAAATTGCCTTTTTATATCTAACTTAGGTACATGTTTTAAAACTTGCACTAACGATGCCTTAAAATTATCAAAATCGGACAAAATTTAATTTGGACCAGCCGAAAGGAATAACTTTCAAAAAAAACATCATCACAATCGGTTCATCAAATGGAAAAATCTGAAGTAACAAACCAACAAAAGTACAGACGAATTGAGAACCTTCTCCTTTTTTAAAGATAGTTGATTTATAATTATGAAGCTATCTGAACCACATAGAACTAAGATTCTAGAAATATTTTGAATACAGCGCCCTCTACAATGAAGTTGGTAGAATTACTAAAGGAAAGGATAACTAGAGGTATAAAGTTGTTTTAGTTTCATGATTTAACAATAGATGTCACTTTTAAGTCACGTTGTTTTAAAATTTTAATAACTAAAGTAAACTTAGTATTAATTGTTTGTTTGAAGAATAATGTAGGATATTATAAATAATTATTGTGTATTTGTGGTAAAAATGAACACTTAAGTTTGATTCATTATCTGTGATTATACACATGAAATAAACTATTTAGTATTTACCACGAAAAGGCGTATATTATGTTATGTACTCAGCAATTGGTGAAAACACAGACATACAATAGTAACCTTGCATTTTAATTTACTCACGCATTGATTGCTTAATGTTAATTATTTTTTTCTTAAGAAAAATTATGGTAATGTGCAAAATAAAAATAGTCAAAAAGTATGTTTCCGCCCGGGATCGAACCGGGGACCTTCTGCGTGTTAGGCAGATGTGATAACCGCTACACCACGGAAACCGATGAATGTGTAGTTAAAAATTACAATCATATGCTATATTTTTACATAACATACGTTTAATAGCTAAGCTGATAATAATTGATAAATTATATGAAACTAGTTACTCGCCCGGTTTCGTCCGCGTAGTTGAATAGACATAATATGTAGTCATAAATAGTCAAATAAAACACAAAAATCTTAGACCAAAGCTTTAATAGATAAGTAGTAAGTACAAAGTACATAGGTACTGAGTTTATTTACAATTTTTGTTTAAAACGATTTTTATACGATTAAATTAATGAATACAATACCGAACAGCTATAAGTAGTACAAATTAATATAAATATAACATTAAAATTTAAAACGTTATAAAGTCAAGTACTTATTCAACATCATTATGTTTAAGAAAATATTTTGTACTTTATATTCATAATATAATATTATGTATTTTTTATATCATACTAGATTTCTGCCCGCGGCTTCGCCTGCGCAGTCAAAGAAAAACCCGCATTGCTCCCGTTCCCGTGGGATTTCCGGGATTGCGTCATTTTCCCGGGATAAAAAGTAGCCTATGTCCTTTCTCGGGTATCAAAATATCTCCATACCTAATTTCATGAAAATTGGTTCAGTAGTTTAGGCGTGATTGAGTAACAGACAGACAGACAGACAGAGTTACTTTCGCATTTATAATATTAGTATGGATTAATTAATGCGGGCCTTTTATTCTAAAATAGCTATAGTACAACACTTTTTTTAAATTGTTGTAAGTTTTGAACACCTTACCAAATATAGATAGCAATATATCTAAACAAGGATTTGCTAATATAAGTATTTCTACTTTACGCCGTACGCGTGAGAAATATATGCCATTTTTATATTTATTTGTCTTTATAACAGGTAAATTTAATATGTACATCTTGAACACTAATAAAATTAAAATAATTCTGTTAAATTAAAACGTTCTAAGAACTAAAGTTTAAATCGAATTTGACTCGATTTTAAGATTATAACTTATAAGTACCTATCTACGTCAAACATTAATAATATTTAGGTAATTACACTTATTATAAGGTACTACATTTATAATATTAAAATTTAAAACGACTAGATATAATTAAAATTATAATATTGAAATACTTAGGTACTTTCGTTTATTTTGGCACGTCAATTAAATAAACTAATAATTAATTAATGCCTTTGATGCTTTTCATGTTGCTCTCAAATCAACATTCTTTTTTTAGTTTAGAAAATAACGTTTTTTTTTCAAATGCGGTAATAATATTAATTACTGCTTACATATTAAAAATAGCAAAGTCATTCGTAGTTAACTTTGGAATATTACCTATCAACTTTCAAAGTTTGGTTTATTTTTAAAACAAAACTGCATGACATAGCAAAATTATGTTTGATTTGTGAATTAAATTGACAAACATTTCATTAGGTAGTCATCTTAAATATTTAGATTTATTTTATTGGAAATATCTAATTATAGAAAAAGTACTTGTTTTATTTTTAATATTTTATGGTTTTAAAGGGGATCCTGGAAGGTATCTAAAACACTTCTTGTGTGAAATCTTGTGTGAACTACCATATTATTAGTTAATTTTAATAAAAAATATATGGCTTATATTAGGGTATAAATTATAATATTATAATTATTTACAGGACACGAACATTATCTTTAACATTGAATACCTACCTACTTAAATTTATAAATTAACACTATATTTTATTGATTCTTTACCACATTTTTCCAACTCTTTTATGTACAATTATTAACCTACGTTTTACATTACAGTAAATATACATACATTATTTACTTACTTATTATAATTATAATCGAAACTACACAATATCTAACCTATCTAAACTTAAAAATTTAAGATTCATCATCGCTCGGCGGCACGCAGCTGAAGATCTTAAAGTTTCGTCCAAAAACTTCCCCATCTCCCAACGTTTGAGGGAGAGGTCGGTTCAGAGTCTCAGGCAGGAAGAGGGAAGCCAAACCGGCAAGTAGACTGAGCACTCCTATGATGATTAGAGGGAGGGATCTGAAGATTACTGCCTGTGGATGTAAATAATGTTATGTTAATGTCCAATGTACTTGTATTTGTAAAACAAAAAGGAATTGTATCAGAAAATTTTAAACAAGAACTATAACTTTTAGACCCGATTTCACCAATATTTTTATTGTATTTAAAATTAAATATGGAACAACAATAATATTTTTTTAGTGTGTGTATTGCCCGAAAAAGCAGATAGAGTAGGTACTATCTGCTTTTTCGGGCAATATGGATGCTGTATAATTTTTGTCGAATTTATCATAGGCAGATCATTTATACATCCATACTTAATATTATAAATGCGAAAGTAACTCTGTCTGTCTGTCTGTTACTCAATCACGCCTAAACTACTGAACCAATTTTCATGAAATTTGGTATGGAGATATTTTGATACCCGAGAAAGGACATAGGCTACTTTTTATCCCGGGAAAATGACGCAATCCCGGAAATCCCACGGGAACGGGAACTATGCGGGTTTTCTTTGACTGCGCGGGCGAAGCCGCGGGCGGAAACCTGGTATTACATATGTGATTCTGCCTTGATTCTGCTTTGTTTTTAATGTAAATAATGAATATATTGATTAAGTTTTATCAATTATTATCGTTGACCAAACGTTGCTTTTTCTGCTTAAATTCCTAAGTGACAAGATAAATTACACTTTGGGTGATAAAAACAATTTTTCGAATTAAATTTTGTATAAAAAGAATTTAAGTGAAGACTTTTTTTATGGCAGAGCAAGCTAAAGAGTAGGAAGGCCCCCTTTTTTTCTTTTTATTGGGGAAATTAATGTCAAGTGGTCGTATTTGCTTTGCTATAACGTTTTAAAAAGAAATATCCCTTACCAGATACACAATATACGGGCAGGCGAGTAGACCAATACCAGAGATGAACGACGCAGCGCCCATGGCCTGTGCTCTTAGCACTGTTGGTAGTAACTCCCCGATCTGCACGTAGAATACTGCGAAGGACGCAGCCGCTGATAATCTTCCCAGCATCGCGAGGGACACTGTTATCCAGGGCCATTCTGGAATACATAAATAAGTATAATAAATTATGGACAAGGTTCACAAATTTAATTATAAATCAATTTTAAAATATATGAATTACGAACATTAATAAATAAACATTTTGATATGTTAAGGACCTTTTATTTCTGATCCTTTTGCAAAAATTATTACTAATGCACCATTTCTATTGATCGGTAATGTAATTTTATAATATTACTAGCTGTTCCCCGCGGTTTCACCCGCATTGCTCCGCTCCTGTTGGTCTAAGCATGATGATATATTATAGCCTATAGCCTTCCTCGATAAATGGGCTATCTAACACCGAAAGAATTTTTCAAATCGGACCAGTAGTTCCCGAGATTAGCGCGTTCAAACAAACAAATAAACAAACTCTTCAGCTTTATAATATTAGTATAGATTAAAGCTTATATTCTTCCTCAAGTAAATTTTTCAATTCGGACCAGTAAAACGTATTTAATAAAACAAACAAACTCTTCAACTTTATATTAATAGTGTAGATAAAAACAATCGTTTAATAGATGTTAGTAATGTTACCTTCGGATACAAAAGCGCAGCAAAGACAAGCAAATCCGCCGATTGTCATAAAACTGAAGAACACCCAACGTCTTCCATAACGTTCTATACATTGCCACGCTATAAAATATGATGGTAATTCCACTGCACCTCCTAAAAGAAATTACATATTTAATTAATTAATTTTATTTATTAATTCGAGCTTATTCTATACAAATTTAAGCTTTAAAAGTGATTGTGACTCTAGCAATAAAATTTGCTGATTTTCACCTCACGAAAATTCCTCATAAACATTGAATTTATTGTGCAATACTTTTATTATACTGACAATAACAAAAGAAACGTTAAAATTAGTTTTTTATACTTTCTACTTTAACTAAAATAACCAATGATATTTAATTTAATTTTCAGTTTATTACAATATTTCATGATCGTAATGTTTCAAAACATACTCACCAATGAAAAACGCCAAATAATCATTAACTCCCAAATTAGGAGTGTTATAACTTAAACTATTATACGCTATTCCTAGAGACACCCAATTGAAGGTTAATATAAAAAACTTTTTCCGTATATTCGGATATCTGAAAACATCCATAGGTGACGCTTCACAATCACCTTCTGAATTCTGATCGTCTATAATTTTACTTGCTATAACATCTTCATCGTCTTCTTGACTCAATATTCTATTAACTATTTGTATTGATTTCCTTCTCAGTGCACTCATAGGTACTTTTAATGTCTGTTCTTGAATTGTGTCTCTATTTTCGTATACTTGAGATTCATTTACACTTACATTTAAGTCTTCTTTATCGTTTAGTTCGTTATTTACATTCAATACTATATGAGGTTCATTAGTTTCACTTGTATCAGTTACTTTAATAAAATCAGGTTTAAATGTGATCATGTTACTTATTCGTCTATCTCTATTTAGTGTTCCATTTGGAACTATTAATAAATGGTCTTCTTGCATTTCTTCGTCTTTTACTTTTTTCTGTAAGATAATAAATACAATAATTAAGTGGTGTTCTATAGTTTCATAGTTATTAGTTTGATTAATAATTTCTAAGATTCAGTCAAAGTAAAGTTTGAAATAAATTGACTTACATGAAGTGTGATAAGAAAACCACGAGGCAAAGAAATACCATTTTTCTTTCCTATATTTATAAATACTCTTTCAGCATCCGCTATTCTGCCCCTTCCAACTAACCATCTTGGAGATTCTGGTAATATCCAAAAATATCTAGAAATTTCGAAATAGTCAATAATACTCTATTGTATACTATAAGTTGGATGAAAGTATTTGCTATAACAAGATCAATTATATAAACACTTATGTGTTTGATTCATTATTGGATTAAATAAATAAATAATATACCTATTCTTATTTATGTTTACTCTGAATATTTAACATATTAAGAACCATATAAGAATTATCTATTCTTTAAGTACTCTAAGCCAGATGAAAGTTCTTGCTATAACAAGATCAATTATATAAATGCTGACATGTCTGATCCAGGATTATCGGATTAAATAAAGAAACGATATACGCAACTGCGTCTATATCTCTTAAGTCTTAATACTTACTTATTTATATGAATAAGTATTGTGAATATATACACATGTAATATGTTCTAACCTACATATTCTCGTCTTAGTTAACTCTGAATATTCAACATTTTAAGAACCACATATGAAGGCTTTCACAATAGAAATAGTGAATTTGGTAAATAACTATAAGAAGCTACTTTAATTAATTGAAATACATTAATATTTTATTAATTATTTATTTTGAAAAGAAAGAAACTAACCCATATAAAAAGACGAATGGTAAACTCGTGGCCAGAGATAGATGGAACCAGTCTCGAATCACATATGCCACAGCAGCCAATAAGCACATGCCGGTTGCGAAGAGCATGCCCACTACAATACCTGGAATTATATTTAAAAATTAAACCTTTGCAGCAGTACGTTCCTGTTTTCTAGAAGAATATGTAAAAAATTATTCTAAAAAGATCTTCTATCTTCTAGAGGCAGAAGACGACAAAATTCAAATAATAATTCATTCATTTATTCAAGTTACCAGGACTCCACCATTAATTTGAAAATAAAATATAAGTATCTAGGTACTAAAACTAAATTCAATTCTTATGGTTTATGCTAGGGAAATAATTTGTTCCCCAGTATATCTATTTGAGCTCAAGAAAGTTAGCTATAAAAATATATCTTTAAGAATTATTACTAATATTACATAATTAGATGCGTTTATTTATTTATTTATTTATTTATTTTATTTATAACATTTATTTCAGGTAACAGACAATAAATTGTACAGACCCATATAATAAATACCTTATAGACTAACATACATATAATATTTTATAACTAAAACTATTAAGCACTACACTATACACAATTCACGGCACTGGCAGAGTCATATTATTGCGCTGAATGGGCTTCGGCTGGGTGTTGCGAAGCCGCCCGCGTAACCGCCGGGCGAAAACATGACACCACGGGGCCAGAACAGCTCCTCGCTCATGAAGGTCGACAGCTGCTCGCTCGGTACACGCACAACAAATGAATTAAAATTCAAATTATTGCGCGGCTCCAGGCGCTGGACCCTCACGATAAACTTGGTCTTAACCCGCACATACTCCACTACATCAGAAGCTTGGTTGGAGTGGTGCAGGCGGGACACGTACAGCTGCGTCGTCGCGTCGGTATGGCGGGCCGCAGCAGGTTGTTGTTACCGGTCAAGGCGGTACCGCGCTTGTTGGAAGAGGGCTTCTTTTTCTTCTTCCTTTTCTCTACCTTTGTAAAGCCCTCCCTCCTCGTTTTGATTGCATAACATTAATTATCTATTATAGATGCGTTAAAAATATATTTTGCCGCTTATTCTTGACCTTTATCCTTTTACTAATTATTCTTAGGAAAAATCCACAGCACTATATTAAGAATCATTTTATTTATCTTTTTACGGAAGGAACGTTAAAATCATCCATTCGTTTCTTTTCAATCGCCTTCAAAAAAAGGAGGTTCTCAATTCAAGTGAATTTTTTCGATTTGTTACCTCAGAACTTTCTACTGCGTGAACTGTTTAAATAGTGATTCTTTTTCATTTATTAAATGCCCCCGTGTGGACCCATATAAGTTTTTTTAGGCGGTTTAGTTTTTTGTTAAAAATTTAAAATTTGTTAAAAGTAAAAAATTAGCACCTCACCTGCATTCGTTCTTTTGGCTGGAGGCATCAATTCCAAAGCCAAAATGAATGGCAACTGATACAACGCCGGGAAGAACAACCCGCAAAGTATTCTTAGACCACTATATATCCAGTAATTACCAGGGAATGATGTGGCAATAGATATTGGAACTTCTAGAAAGATCATGAGTAGGATTGTGGGGCGACGACCGTATCTGAAATGAATAGAAAATTTTTCAGAAGTGAAATAAACTTGAATTATAGCATAGCTTTACGAGACACAAATAAATATTTTTATTTATAAACAACGACCCAATGAATAAAGATATCTCCGAAAGCGTTGCGTTTGTTACATTTTGAAAAAATGAAGTTAAAATATCATTTGAAGATTCATACGTTATTTTTGTCATTTTAACTGGCAGATTTAAGGTAAATAGAACATATCCAGTACTCGTTAACAATATTAGGTATCAAATTGATATAAATTCATACCTGTCAGACATCCAGCCAAAAAATAGATTTCCAAAGATGGAACCAACCCAAAATAAGGAATTGCTCGTCCTAGGTACCCAGTCTTTATCGCATACCAGAAGATACTAAAAAATAGTAGTAATTTAACATTTATTTCAGTTATTTATGCGTCTATATTGTATAAATTCTTTTAATATTAGGTAATGGAAAGTAAAATTCCTGAGTATGCTAGATTTAAAATTGAAATTAAGTACAGTAGCCATATTTTCTACATCTTTTTCGGACCAAACTGTGTAGAAACCAATCACTAGAGTCAAAGATAATGTTGTTCTAAACATTGCTTAAAATATGTTTCCTTATACCTCAGTAACTAAAGTCCTTTTGTATAATTCTGAGCTGAAAGTCCACCCATGGCGACATGGCGTCGGCTCCTTACTTCGTACTGTTAATATAGCTTCTTCTATTATTGATGACTGGAAATAAATAGTAATTACTATTAATAATACTATGTTTCTAACTACACCAAATATTAAGCAAAAGCTATTAGACTACAGGCCCATGTTGAAAAATTTATGGGTCATTTGAACAGGTGACATATCTAGAACGATATAAGAGCTTAAAATAATAAGATTCAGCACTATGCCGTCACTTATAAGCTGTCCACCTGTGTGCAGATGAGAAATAGAAAATACAGGTAGAGATGTTTTCCCCTTGTCTCTATGATTTTTGTACGGCTTTGCGGAATAATGGATTAAAAGCAGTATTGAAATAGTATGACACAGATGCCCTATTCTCATCTGCACTCAGGTGGACAACTTACAAGTGATGGCATAGTGCTGAATCTTATTATTTTATGCTCTTATATCGTCCTAGATAGGTCACGTGGAGGTCCAAATGACCCATAGCTTTTTAAACATGGGCCTGTAGTCTATATTAGATTTGTTATTTACTTTCGATTCGATTTTAGATACATCGTTGTTTTATATCAAAATGCCGATTTTGTCGAATATTCGCAATGATGGATTTCACAATGATTATGGAGCTTAAACATATATTAATAGGGTTTAAATTGTATCATTACCGGTATTGTTTGAGGCTTTTCTTCATAATAAGTCGTATTTAGCTGCGGTTGTGATCTGAAATACGAAAAAAAAATTGAAATGTTCCAAGATAAGGCTCTATGTAACTTTTCAGTTATAGATTAACGGAGATAGGTAAACCGGACAAATTAGGACAACAAATAGAAGTTTAAATTAGAATAATTCGCACCCAGATCAAAATTGAGCGGACTAAGAATAAAATTATTGTTGTTGCTCAGCGCATTTAGACAAGTGGCAACTCTTCCAGCCATCTTCCAGCCGAAATAGGGTGACCAAATCCTTAGCAAAACATCTTATGTCATTATTAGTATCGATAGCGGATTCTATTCCTTAGCGATTTGCCATTTGTGTTGGCCCTCAGATTTCAACAGATACGTCAATACATAACTGTTGATCAAACTGCTCTAACAAATTAAACAGTATATAATCAAAGGGAACGTGTTTTAAACCTAATGACGTATGAATAAGTAGTAATGATAGATAATAATACCAATAGACACGAATGTAGGGCAAAGACCCGCAAATTCCCTTGGACTAAAGCCAAACACACAAATCAAAATTCATCACACGTTAACTTCCAATGCAAATAATATTTAAATTCATTTAAAAGGCATTTAAAACACGTACCTTTTATCTGTAATCTTGACCAACTTTACAAAAACAGGTTCTGTGTTGTCTTTTACGTATTATTTACTAGCTTACCGCTCGCGGCTTCGCCCGCTTTGTCTAAAACCTAATAAATTATATACTAAAACCTTCCTCCTGAATAACTTTGTCTATTAAAAGAAACCGCATCAAAGTCCATTGCGTAATTTTAAAGATTTAAGCATACAATGTCCCTATGTCCCCATATAGGGACAGAGAAAGCGACTTTGTTTTATACTAGGTATGTAGCGGAGTAAGGGACTGCAATTGCTTCTAATGGCGTTATTTATCTCTACTGAGTTCAAATGTATGTTTATTATGAATAATGAACTTTTATTATTTCTTTGTTCTATTTCTTCATTCGCAGTTCTACATGTTTAGAAATGTGCTTCCGTTAACTTCCGTTCCGTGTTTATTTGTTTAATATTTACTGCCTACATTTACAGAATTTCATTTGCATCTGCATCGATTTTTGTCAAGGAATTTATGATAAACTTTAAAATGTAAAAAAAAAATAATGTATTGTCGCTTATACACATAAAACAGAAAGAGTAGAAGAAATTCGATTGCTCAGGTAAGATCCCGAGAGGCTTGCCACGGAATGGCAAAAACGCGTCGCTACCGCGAGCCCAATTCTATATAGCGGTGGTCGAATTAAAAAAATCTTCCATACATACTTACAAATTTGCATGTTTATAATACTAGGATAGTAGGATATACCTGTTAATAAGTTTATGAAGAACTCTAAAGAACTCCTCCGAATCAACGTTATACGCTGAACAAGTTTCATACACCCCATGTTTGCCTGGTACCGTCAGGTTGCGATACAGCTGGTCTTCGAGATCCAGGATATTTAGTTCTGGAGGTGCAGCACACCAGTGCTCTGGAGATGCGTTTGTGAACACCTGGAAAATTGATAATAATTATTGTTCAAACTCAAACATTTATTTATTCAAGTAGATTTCTTTAAGAAGCACTTTCGATCGTCAATTACCACCGATTCGGAAAGCAGTATCTATGGAGAAGAATCGGCAAGAAACTCTGTTATAGGTAATGGTATTGTAAACAGCAAAATCATATAGGTACTTATACCTAAGCTATAAAAAAACTTTGTGGGAATGGTTGATATGGTCCAGTTAGATCAGAACCAAAACGGGATCAGAGTAAAGAAAGGAAACAATTCAAAGGTCATGAAAGTGATAAGTGTTATTAGTTTCGAAGAAATACGTAAACGTTTAACGTCCAGACGTAAGGTTTAAATATTACTGACTTAAAAAGATGTGCTCTTCCAATCCTTTTTACAATTAAAAAGGATTGGAAGAGCACATCTTTTTAAGAAAAAAAAAAATGTTGTGTGGTTTTATGAAACCACTGTAAAAGTGAAACTGTTCGAACGGTTCCGAACACTGCTTTGTGTAGCGCATGTCGCGTGCCGAGTAGGTATACCTACTCGGCAGCCACGATACACGCGACATGCGCTACACAGACCAAAAAGTTTGAGACGATGTAATAAAAGTTTCACTTTAAAAATGCGTAATAAAAGAAACGATTCGTGGAATAACGAAGAGGAACACAGTAGCCTAAAAAATATTTACCCTCCATTTATAATAATTGGAGCGCACAATAATCTAAATGCACTGATTTCTTAGAAAAACAAACAACTCTGAAACGAGACATTTATTTGGCATTATCTGTGTAAACTTGTACGCGCAGTCAAAACAACTTGTTAATATTATTTACGCGTAATTTATAATGGTGCACACAAACGTGGACACTTAGATGAACCTATTTTATAGATTGAATGAGTTAGTATTGTTATAGGATAAAAATACTAGTCGATATATACAGGGTGTAATCATTAAGTGTGCACAGGCGATTATTCTGTAACTATTGAAGGTATCAA
Organism: Colias croceus; assembly: GCF_905220415.1. Lineage (NCBI taxonomy): Eukaryota > Metazoa > Arthropoda > Insecta > Lepidoptera > Pieridae > Colias > Colias croceus. The sequence goes on along the minus strand of NC_059558.1, from coordinate 2,295,916 downwards.
AAAACTTATAACTGATATCAAAAGCCCTTTACCTAATGAGTAAAATGAGAATAATAACTTTTAAAAAATAAAACGGTAAATATCCAAAAAAGTTACATTAAACACTCCCATACATTTAGTATGAGATATGACTCTCCTAAACATATAATAGAATAGAAACTCTACAATCGAAAATTTGCATTTTATGAAAACCAAGACATAAATCATACGTAACATGGTGTTATATTATAATATATAGAGAATGCAATTAATAAATAAGAATATACCTACAGACTGCTATAATAATTAATTATTGTTGTGCTTATATTCAAAAGCTCGTCTGAAGAGTAACATATTTTTTTACCACAGCAAAAAATCATTTAGAATGGAGGTCGACACGCTGTTGACAGAAAAAAAGATGCGGTATTTTTTACTTTTAATTAACGGTTGTTTATTGATTTATGATAATGTAATGTAAAATATTTATGTATTACTAGATAATGTAGGTAGTCTAGTTTATAATTTGCTTGTTGTTTTTTGTAAGTATTTTGATGCGGTTTTTTTTAATAGATAGAGTGATTCAAGAGCAAGGTTTTAGTATATATTTTATTAGGTTTTAGACAAAGCGAGCGAAGCCGCGGGCGGTAAGCTAGTTATCGATAAAATATAAGCAAATCCTATTATTATATTTTAACAAGTTAATGCCAAAATGTGTTTACTTGGAAGAACTTATAAATAGTTCACATAATTATAGAATTGATTCACACATAGTTGTTAATATTTACTTCTCGAGTAGAATAATATCTACTGTAACTACATCCTGCCACATAAGGATACTTTAAATCAGCATAGTTAGCAAAAAATAGTAAGTCAATTTCTTGAATATATCCATTTCTTTTTGAAGTGAAACTTCTTTATCGGGGTTGGAAAAAAATTTAGTGTAACATTTTTCCGTTACGCGCCATCTTTTTCTTATCCCTACCACGCGTAATTCGACGTATTTCTGTAAAGTTGCATAAAGTAAATTATTTTTTGAAAAATAAGGTCATAAAGAAGTTTCACTTCTTACGTGTGTACACTAGTAGGTACTAGTGTACACACGTAAGAAAAAAAAAATGTGTGCGTGTAGGTACACGCACACATTTTTTTTTTAGTTTTTATTGTATAACCCCTTACCATACCTCGACTTATATAACCCCTTAGTGGTTTAAACATGTTTAATCGAATATAACAAAAAAAAATTTTTTTGTTTCAAAATATTATCTAAAATATTTATAAAGCTTTTTTGTACTTGTTTTTTGTGTGTATTATTTTTTATACTCTATACAAAGTTTACATCCCACAAAATATTCTGATAGCGTTCGTACATTATTTAATCATACGCACACACACAAATATTATGCTTTAAAATATGAAATTACTAGCGGTCCGCCTCGGCTTCGCCCGTGGTACCTACATGTTTACGTTTTCTTTCATAAGAACCATCCTTGTACTTCAAGGAATAGATTCCGCAGCGCACGCGATGACAGAATTTTTATTAAGGAATTCTTTACACAATGGGTTACATTATTGCATTTTTGGTACGGATCTCTATTTTTTTTTGAAAATGCAATATAGCCTATGTTGTTCAGTGAAAATGCAGCTTTCTAATGGTGAAAGAATTTTTGAAATCGCTCCAGTAGTTTATGCGTGAAAACCATACACATATGTAATTACAAACCTTTCCTCTTTATAATATTAGTATAGATACATACGCATGTGTGAGTGCCCTTATATGATTATTGGAATGCTAATTACAAACATACTAATTACAATATTATTGCATTCATTCTAAAAACAAGGGTTATGTAAATATTAATTTTAATACAAATAGTCGTGTTTATATACCGTATAATAAAGTGTAAAGTATCTCTTTTATCTAGTTTATAAGCATTCGTGATGTTTAAATGGATACGATTATGAAGACAAAAGCATGACAGAGTAAGATATTTTCGACAAGCCCGTCACCCTGGATTTGCACGTGTGATTTGTGAGATACTTAAAATTTGCTAGTAGTTGATATCATAGACACTTTCTTTTAAAATACTTTAAAACACACTCAAGATAATATTATAATGTGTAAACGTATCAATGTGTTGCAAATTAAAACTTAAGATATGATCCTAAATTTGAAAAAAAAAAGCTCTACTAAATTCAACATACCTAGTTTAGAGCAGAAAATATCATTTACTTATCTGTACTAATATTATAAAGCTGAAGCTAAGAGCTGAAGAGTTTGGTTGTTTGTTTGTTTGTATGAACGCGCTAATCTCGGGAACTACTGGTCCGATTTGAAAAATTCTTTCGGTTCTAGACAGCCCATTTATCGAGGAAGGCTGTAGGCTTAGGCTGTAGGTTTCACCCCCGTGGCTCCACTCCTGTTGGTCGTAGCGTGATGATAATATATTATATCCTTCCTCGATAAATGAGCTAGGTATCTAACCCCGAAAGAATTTTTCAAATCGGAGCAGTAGTTCCCGAAATTAGCGCGTTCAAACAAACAAACTCATCAGCTTTATAATATTAGTATAGAAATAAAAATAAGCAGAAGGAGAAAAAGTTTACGGTGATGATCATGGTGTAGGTGACTGGTATTGGTGATAATGCCCAAGTGAATACAACAATATGACACGAAAAGCTGCACATCTACTCATCATAAGAGCGCGTTAATAAAAAAAAAATCGAAAATTCCTTACCTGTGAAAAAACCAAGAACGACGTGGGTATAGCAGCCAGACCACAGAGCAGATAGAACAGCAGCACATGCCACCACCCCGACCTGGTGGCCAGGATGGTAGCGTCGTCCAGTTCCTTCGTCCACGACGACATCACCTCACACTCTGAGTCCGTGGAAACATTTTTGTGGTACCTAACCCTATGTTTAGGTATTTTGTGACAACCCTACGTATAAAGGTGAGTGTACACTTTCATTGTTTATTTGTTATTTAATAGTTTATTTATTTGTGAATTTCTTTTTGGAAACTTAAAGAAGGACCTCTTATAAAATGCTCTTCATTTATTTGTGTTCACTTATTATTTTATTTCACTTTACAAATAACAACATGACACTAAACACTATAACTACGCGCAATTTTATTTCAATACACAAACTTGCTTTTTTCACAAAAAATCGTGTCACACACTACTGTCAACTCTCCAGTAAATTAAAAATATCATATAATTTTAGGACGAGTTATAATTACTAAGATAAAATCGTATATCATATTGTTTTGATAAATGTTAGAACACGAGTGCGCTTCCCGGCGGTTCATTTGACACTAAACATTTGAAACTAATAATGTATTTCAATCACCAATTCGTTTAAGGTGCGTTTACACTATACGGCAATAAATAGGAATATAGATATTAATATTTTTAATACGATAGGTATCCTCTGTGCGTATCCTAGCCTATAAGTGAAACAAATATAATACTTTCCTACTAACATTACAGATTTTGTAAGTTTACTTTTTTGGATGATTTTTGCTCTTTCATTCTTATACGACAAATAATACTACACAATACAACAATTTGTATGAATTTTAGTATGCAGATAGATTGCTGGCTTATTATAGGCATCATGCATAATCTAAAGAAGGAATTACACCCTGGTATACATTGAGATTACTACGTATGGAGGAGACACCACGAACAAAATCTGTGCGCCATTTTTTTGCTCTAACTAAGTTTTAAAAATTATTATCTAGTTAGGTACTTACCGATGAAAGTTATTCCTTTGCAATTTTCCGTATTATTTGTATTATTTGTGCAATATCGTAACACACACGAAGGCATATTTGATGCGTTTCACTTTAAAACAAATAAAAAATGAGCGTGCAGTTACGCCATATGGCGTATGTTGAGCGGAACATAAGTGATGTAGGCGGTGTCGTCTCCATATGTATATCTCAATGCTGGTATAGCAACAATTTCACTAAAACTGTTTACCCGACTGCGCCGAGAGAATAAGGTATGTATTATCAATCTGTATGTTTGCACGTTTTTTAACCTATAATTCTGTAGCTTTTATACAGAAACGATTTAGATGAAATAATATTTGGTCCTCTGTCATTTCGTGCTTGCTTGGCAGAAATCTCTACATAGAGTTTACCAGCCTCGTATTCATTGTTATAATTGTAAGAGCCAATTAATAGCAATATTTTTTTAAATCAAATTTATCTGAAACTCCAGCTATAAAATTAATATTTTAGAAAAAAATAGTGCTCTAATAAATTTCTAAAACAAATTAATAAATAAACTCCAGCTGTAGTGAAAATACCATCTAATACGTTGCACTTTATGGAATATGAATGTTGTATTAAATTTAACATTATTTTTAGATAGATAATATGAAAAATAGTAATGTCTGGCATACATTGGATGTTGGCAACCATCCAAAAAATAAATACGGAAACGGTTTACAATGTGGATGACAGTTCATTTGTCAATACGTGATGACGTTTTTACAGTAAATGCTTCAAATTTTTTTTTTACTCTTTTCTATAAATTAAAGAAAAATGTTTTTTGTTTAATATTTTTTTCTTGTTGAAGAGATTATAATATTAAGCTATTGCATAGATTCTATCGCGGGCCTTGAGCGCGGGAACCGAATCGAGAAATTCCGTAACGAAAAAACCTCACGCTCCCCACTCCGACGGGCGGAGGTGTGGCTTGAAGGCATAGCATGCAATAGCTTTACCGCGGCAGTCCCCGAGTGCCACACGTCGTTTTTATTTTTAATACTTTTATTTTCTTTAAGAGAAAAAAAAACTTGTAAACCTAGTCTTATGTTAATCTTGAAGATATATACTAAATGCTATAATTTGTGTTTACTATTGCAATGAAAAAAATTAATATATGAATACATTAACTATGATATTTAGTTTTTTGAATATCTAAATTTTACCATCCTCGTCATTTGGGTTGACTGGTAGAAATCGCTGTCAGTAATAAGCCAGGCTTCTCTCCATTGTTAAATTACTATTAAGTTTTCAAATACATATTGCAATGGGAGATACACATTCATTGAAATAATATTTTAGAATATTACGGGTGAAAAAACTAATTACATTATTTAATATTATGTAAACATTTTAATTTACAAAAGATATGAATAAAAAAAAAATATTGTGTAAACTATACATAAATTTTGAATTTTAAACGCTTGATAATAAGCTATCTTTGTTAAATCAGTTCATTTTCACCTTAATAATTATCAGATAAGTAGATAAAACGATAAAAATAGTGCGCGAAAAATGTCTATATATAAATGTCGTTGATAAAATATCGTAACGACATTATTTTAATAGTAAAATCATAATGTACAATAAAATATTGTGCCTATAAAAATTGGGCAATGATACGTTTGTAGTAGTAATAATGTATGTACCTAACTTTTTTACTAGCTTTTAAAAATATCTATATAACATAAAAAATACTTAATGATTATATAGGTATTCAATGTAATATTCAACTTTCACAGATCGAAGTCAGTTTATCGATTTTATTTCAAGATGCAAGGCAATTAAGAATTACAATCAAAAACACATTCTTAGTTTATCTTAATACGACGCTTCATGCTTGTATTATCTTTAAATTCAAGTAAATGGATAAATTAATTAAAATATCGTTACGATAATTTATAAATAAACTTAAATCTGCGCCTATTTCAAAAACAATATTATCTTTTATTATAATCAAAAAAGTGCGAAAACAGATAATACTTGAGTGTAGATTGAATTCGATTAATTGTTATGACAAATAATTATTTCTGAATCTGTGCAATGATTAAAATTTGGATAATTTAAGGTTTAAAAAAAAAGGTACCGTTTTAAGCAATATTTAATTCAGTATATATATCATTAAAAATTAATATTGTTAAAAAAGCAACTATAAACACGCTAAAACTCATGAAATTATTGGATGGTCACCGATCCTTGATAAGTGTACAAAATTTGAATGAAATCTGTCCTTTTAAAGTGGGTCAAAATTGAGTCAAAATAATTAAAGGGTCTAAAGGATTACTTACAAACATTTAAATATAACAATAATTAATATAAACATAAATGAAATTACATAAAAATCTCTCAGATCCCATAGAAAACGATACAAATAAAACATATAACTACCTACCTAAAGGTCATCATTCACAACTGCTACCTAACGAATCTTTCTGACCCTAAATGTACGAAGAAAAATTTCAACCCATAGCACGAGCAATAACCTACTGACAGACAATTGTTATTAGTATTTATGGACCCTCATATATGATGTTTCCTTCCTCCAAGGATTGATATGTTTACTACTGCTACGAATTACTAGGGGACATAATATTATTGTGATGAAATTAGAAAAAAAAAACGTGTGGCACTCGGGGACTGCCGCGGTAAAGCTATTGCATGCTATGCCTTCAAGCCACACCTCCGCCCGTCGGAGTGGGGAGCGTGAGGTTTTTTCGTTACGGAATTTCTCGATTCGGTCCCCGCGCTCAAGGCCCGCGATAGAAGCTATGCAATAGCTTAACAAGGTGTAGATAGGTTTGGCACTCCGGAGTGGCACGTTGAAGACTGGCTAATTATCCACATTTTAGTTTAGTTGTCTCTACGCTCATTAGTTGAAACATGCCATCTTTGACGTAAACCTGTGTGCGTTAGTGAGCCGTTTTTGAAGATCAAAATATTATGTTATTATGTTGGTAACCTAGGTATCTAGTATCTACACATATTTACTCATAATTTCGTTGAACAGCTTTTTACTTATAATTTGATTGAAGGCAAGGCGTATATAAAATATAAAATAATATTATTTATTAAGAAAACTGATGATGCTCTACCGCCTCTATCAGTAAAGGTATTTTACCAAACATTTTAGTTTAAAGTTGCGTTTAATGAAAATAACGTGTCATTGGCCTTTTTATCTGATTATCCTAATATTGCAACACGTTTTGTAAACTGTAATTCATTTAAGCTAGATATGGTCATACTTTTTCAGAAGTAATTTTGACGATACATAGAAAATCTTAATCTATTTAGTTATCAAAAATATATTTTTACAATTCTACGATAGAAGAATTATAATAAGTAGGTAGATTTATCAAGAAAATTACAATCGATACTAATAATATTATGAATCATCAAAAATTCCGGTAAGAATAAAAATTCCTAATTAATAAAAAAGAAAGATAATAATGCACACAAAGCAACAGATAATAATATATATATCTATTTATGATTTTATGATTCAGCTTATAATAATTTATAGAGATGAAATGATGGGGCTCCATCAAAGTCAAACTCAGAAATCTGCTTTACTATCCAACTAAGTTTATATTATGCAAACGATTGAAGAAAGACTGAATACAAAAACTGTATGTTCCTCTGTTATTATGTTCTTAATAAATATTCTCTCGCTGATGTAGGAATCTCGTTCTTTAACATAAATACTTCCTAGCTACTAAATATTAAAATCTTACCTACTACTGCTTTTCTAATCATAGTAAAATGACTTATATCAATTCAAAATCTAGTAGCTTGTGAAGTTGTGAGTATTACTTATTCAATACGAAGTCATATGGTGTAGAATGGACGAGTGATCTCAGTAAAGGTCGGTTACGCATGAGTAGAAATGGAATTGAACCTTATAAAGTTATACAGAGAGACTACTTTATCCCACTTGTAAATTATCTATTTAGCAACTCTAATAGTAATATCGTCCTTATTAATTGTAACTGTGTGTGTTTGTTTATTTTTCTGTCAAATTACAATGGAGCAACTTTGTGGTATGATTTTTGTGTCTGCAGAAGGGAATAGAGAGTGATATTTCACTCTCTAGCCTCCTAACTAGGGCTACTTTTTACCGCGGTGAATTTTCTTTGACTATGATGGCGATGCATCTAACAGATAGCTAATCTATTCTAATATTACTAAGCTGAAGAGTTTGTTTATTTGTTAGAATGCGCTAATCTCAGGAACTACTGATCCGATTTGAAAAATTCTTTCGGTGTAAGATAGCCCATTTACCGAGGAAAGCTCTAGGCTATACAGGGTGTAATCGTTAAGTGTGCATAGGTGATTATTTCGTAACTATTACAGACATCAAAAAACTGATATCTACTGAAAGAACTGAACAATGGGGGCGTTTCATGTGACATTTTTGGATAATTCTCGTTTTATTTTTAAAAAGTTATTACTGTCATTTCACTCATTAGTACTTTCAATATCAGTTTAAAGTTTTTTTTATATCTGTTATAGTTACGGAATAATCGCCTGTGCACACTTAACGAATCATCACGCTAAGAGCAACAGGAGCGGAGCAATGCGTATGAAACCGCGGGGCGCAGCTATTATTATTAAAAACATAGAACTAAAACGCAAATACAACTATAAAAAGATGAATCTTCATCTCAGATACTGTATACGGTAGCAACTGCAGGAACCAATTACGAAATGGCTTCGTCAATTAATGTGCGCAAACCAATTGACCGCTTGTGACGTATAAACGGACTTTGTGTCTATTGGATTTACGCAATAATTTACTCACAAGATGTCATGTTTATGGAGCGAAATATAAAGTATTTATATTTTTTTCTGGAGCGAAAAATAAATAATTATTTATAGCCATTATTTCAGCTGGAAATAAAAAAGGTGGCTTTATAGATAATGGCATAAATATATAAAAAGGTCTTTTAGTCTTTTAGTTCAAAATATGATAAGCAGGTGCTCTAGTAAATTGTTGAATTACAAGAAAAAAAAAACATTTCATGTAAATATCCTTCAAAGTTCTATAACAACCCAAAAGCATGAAGATAATGTTATGATTACAAATTTTTATATATAACTAGCTTTCCGCCGGCGGCTCCGCCCGTGGTTTCAAAGAAAAACTCGCATAGTTCCCGTTCCCGTGGAATTTCCGGGATAAAACCTATCCTATATTACTCGTGGATAATGTAGCTTTCGAATGGTGAAAGAATTTTTAAAATCGGTCCAGTAGTTTATGAGCCTATTCGTTACAATCAAACAAACAAACAAAGTTTTCCTCTTTATAATATTAGTGTAGACTTGTATACGTAGTATATTATTATTAGTCTGTGGTGTAGACTATATGTATAGGTATTAGTGTAGACTGAAATAATAAATCAAACACTTTCTTGCCGACTTTTCTCTGAAGAAATTGCTTTCTGCGGGTTTTTATTTAGGGGAACTTATAGGTATTTGATGATTCAAAATAACTTTAAAAATAAATGTTGAATAAAAAAAGTTTGAATTTCAGGTTTTTATTAATATAGCGCAAATTGTATTAACACAATAGCATAATTAGTAACCAGAGATATGAAGTGCAGTGGTAGTACAGCATCAACTATAAGAAAATCGGAGGCGTTCAGTTTTGTCAATCGAAACTTTATCATTCGCAGCATATTCTTTGCGTACCTCCTGGTTTGACCTGAAAAACAAAAAAAGAGCGTTTGTCCTGAGCACACGTGTCAGAAGTGAAACTTCTTTGGCAAGATTCAAAGATACCAAAATCGTTGCTTTACTCCATGATGTGACGGTATCGTAAAGAAATTTCACTTAAAAAAATATTAATTTGGGATCTCTACCTTAAAATGGATACTGGGTATGTTATTTATAATATGTAAACAGTAAAGAATATTCGTTTCAAAATTAGGTTTGGAGGAAGCAATGATCGGATATTTAATATAATAAATTTATTTGGCAAAAAAAAAATCTATAGGTTCGTAGAATAATAAATCTGTAGAAGGGTCAATTCTGTACATTGAAAATATTGAAAAAATAAATAGCAGGGGGTGTTACTGGATCGATACCAAACCCAAATATGTGATTAAAAAAAAATTATAAGGAGAAATAAACCATCCACGCGAAGACCGACATCCGCGCGGACGGAGTCGCGGGTGGAAGCTAGTTATTACCTATTTCTTGAAATTTCATCTAGGTAAATAAGAGAATTTTGGTTCTTATTATATATTATATTATATATTTAAAATTAATATGTTTCGTGGTATAATCTAATTACCGTATTCTTTTGGATTACATAACTTAATTCTGCGGTTGTCCCTTTTCATGAAATAAACAATTAGATAATAATAAACTTACGGGAATATGAACTTAATGTGAAGCAGATAAGATTCATTCTTGCGTGCTGTATTTGCTTGTAAAACATTTCTATCGCCACACAAAATGCTATTTCAGATACGGAACCTTTAAACATCCACAATGCAATACTATATAGCTGATTAACTAAACTGGTTCTAGTCATCTGTGGAAAATTGTTTAAAAAATAATAAAGGCCTATTCAAACTAGAGCGGTATTCGCTTATACCGCCGCGGCCGTGGGTATACCACGGTATCCCGATGGCACGCGATTGTATCTCTTATATAGTATATTATAGAGACTCTAATCGCGTACCTATCCGAGTATACCAATCGGTACTCCATATACTGCGTGAGGGTAGTTCACAAATAGCAATTTTTGAATGACCATCAAGACGTATAACATCTTAATCTCCCCTTTTAACGGATTTCAAATCGCGTTTAAAATCTGTTTAAATCTTTAATTTCTAAATAGTATGAATCTAGATAGATATTTAAAAGTTTTCTTTATTACCTTTAATGACGATAACAAATATATTTCGACATAACTCAAAGTCAGCAGGAACATGGCGGCAAAATGAAATAAAACCTGAAAATTAAAGCTTATGTCATTTAGTAATTAATCTACACTAATTTATATATAGGAGACAGAAGATTTTATTGAGACAACTTAACTCTCCTTTATTTATTCTTATCATAACTATTCATTGCATAAGGTTTGAATAAGCAAGTTTTTATTTGTACGGCTGTTAGGAGTTAAAACTTAAGGTTAGCTTTTAAGTTACTAGTAAGGTTAGCTGTGCACTCAGTGTGAAACATTTCGTCAATTATTGCACTCCAATCCATGATTTTTGGGTATTAATCGGCCCTCTTCACAATCGGCAGCGTTGGGCGAATAGAGGCGATCACGATATTGTAGAGGGCCTATATGTCTATGATCGGCGTCAGTGTAGATGTTTATTCTTAATCACCGTAATGGAGGCAAACATCCGCTACCTATCATTTGCTAGGCCAACGCTCTCGATTGTGAAGAGAGCCCATTATTATTATCTTCTTTAGCAACTAATACATTTATATTTAATTATTTCAAAACTCTACCTTAAATTTAGAAGTTTGGACAAGCATAACGTAAGCATCCGTAATAATTTTAAACGCTGAATACATTCCTTCAGTTATGTGCTGATCATTTTCATCATTATTTTTATTGACAATGAGGATCTCGTTCAACCTTTTGAGCTTAATCGATAAGAAGAAAAAGACGACCATCGAATATTGTATTTCCAAATCGAAAATTATAGTCGACAGTATATAAAAACCTCTGAGAAAACTCCAGTCGTTCCGCCACATCGTTTTTGCGATAAACATTAAAGAATAAGTCAGGCACGTCATAAAGAAAAACATCCAAAATAAAATCTTCATCATTTTCTTATCGTTAGGTAGAAAGTTCTCAATTTCCTGTATCTTCAAAACAATATTGACATTTGTTTCGCTCTGATAGAAGTTGAGAATGGAGATGATTGTGAAACAGACGGCATAGCAGCTATAAACACAGATGTAGATGTACTTAAGAGGACTGTGGTCGAAAACGTCCAAGAAGCTTACAATAATACGGATTAACAAGAAATATTCGATTAACAACCCAAGAACTGTGAATACCACATCCTGTTTTGTGTTGGGCGTAATAAAGCCATCTTTTATATAAAATTTTCTTACACATAACGCGTTGCAAACCACATTCATAGGTAGTAATATTTTTCTGAATTCTTCATCTACAAAATTATTTAAAAGTTCTTCAGTTACACCATTCATTTTGCCTAGGTAAGAATCGATAAAAGTCAATAATGAAATTGCTTCTTCATTAGTGTTATGAATTGCTATTTGTTGTTTGAGTGACACATTCTTAATGTGATTGAATTTAATAATTCAACACATTCCTATCAAGTCACTTGCGTATTGTAAGCATTATCTTCTGTTAAATGTTATTTCTTCATTTACACTTAGAAAATGTAGTCGTTTCTTTTTCTTGGAGTCAAAACTTGTTTCTATCAAAAGTAATTTATTATCTCATAAAAGTAGTGAGTAATTTAATTCCGAATAGTATTGTAGGTGGTAAATTATTTTTATGTAAAAATTCCATATCGGTTAGATGTTGTAACATACATATTTCAGAGTTTAACACATAAAAAAATGGCGACAAATACGAATGAGTTTCTTTCAAATTACATTGACGAAGATTTTCAGTCATCGCTACTGCCTTTACAAATTTTGGAAACTATATTCCTTCACTCTATGTACAGAGTTAAAAATAACTTTATTTACAATAACAGCCGTACCTACAGTACAATATGCTTCGTTATGACATCTTTGTTTCTTTTCTTGGAAATCTATACATCGGACGTCACAGAAGTTTTTAATGCTCCATTGAACGCTTTTATTTACTTGAATATGCTTCTTAACATGATTGGCATGATTTTGATCTACATCAACAACGTTCTTTATTCTGACAGCCATATTCAATTCATCGTGTCCATTCAAAAGGCCTCTAACACTCTCTCGTTTAACAACAACTTTAGAAGTTTTGCTATTTGGAACTGGATTCAATTTTTCTGCTTTATCATTGTACTTGTCTTCTTTATTCTAATTACCTTCTATATGTACATGTACGATGTTGCATTTAGTTTGTTTTTCTTTATATTTTCGAATATTTACTTTGATATCAAAATATGTTTCGCGTTTCGACTTTTGAAGTTGATAAATAAAGTTTTATATTATTGGAATGAACGTTTGGAGTACTTGAGAAGCCACGAAGATGATATTGGCAAGAGGGATAGGGGATGTCACGTTTACGAATCAATGTTCGTTAGTTACTTGGATATTTTGAGGGCGTACGATTATTATAAGAAGATATTTCAAATGCCGGTAATATTCATGTACTTTATTGTGAAACATGGAATACAATGAAGTTGTCAGAGGAGTTAAATTACATACGAGTTTTTTTTAATTGTTTAATTTTGATAAATAGTTTATGTTTTTTTCAGATATTTTGGCTGGTCTTCGACACATTTATACATACATTAAATTATATACAAATATACATAGAATTTACGAAACTAGGGCAGTATATCTATAAATTTGTAAGTTACCCGTTTTTAGTTTCAGTTTTATAATTATTACTAGCTATCCGCCCGCGGCTTCACCTGCTTTGTCTGAAACCTACTAAATTATATACAAAAACCTTCCTTTTGGACTAGTCTATGTTAAATAAAAAAAAAACACATCAAATCCGTTGCGAAGTTTTAGAGATTTAAGCATACATTCCCCATGCATAGGGACAGAAAAGGCGACTTTGTTTTATACTATGTAGTGATTAACTACATAATATATTATGATTATAGTAATTAATGTCCCCTTCTTCATATTTCAGGAAATCGAAAAGACAATTCAAGTTGTTGTATCCATCTGGATGCTGAAGAACCTAATGAATATTATTGTGCTTGTCAAATCATGTGAAGAATTTTACAAAAATATCTTGAGTATTGATCAGGAATGTACCTATCGTATGTCTAGTGAAATCCCCGTTGGTATGTTCGTTTCTTTACACGTACAGCAGATTTTATTTTACAACAGACTTAGATTTAATTTAATAACTGAAGAACATTAATAATAGATGTTTAGTCACTAAAAAGGAACGCCGAGAAAAAATTTATCAAGCCACACACACACTAGTGAATGTGTGCCATTTTGACTTTTTTGGGTGAATTGTTTTCAAAATAAATGAAAATCCGTCTTTTCTTACAAGTTTTGTTTTTGAAAAAGTAGCATTTTCTCTCTCAAAGGCTATGTTAAAATAACTCAGCCCCCGGAATCACAGACACAATAGAAAATCTATTGTGTCGTGGGCCGATCGGGCCGCTCGGGACTCAATGGGTTAATGGAAAGTTATTCGTGTAAACATTACTATTTTATAATGTTATGGCTAAAATTAATTATTATTATTTATTTTAACGTAGTATATTATGTCTAGTCTATGCTTAGCGGGTAGTTATATAGCATAGTGCCCGGCAAACTTCTTGGCCAAAAAGTAGCGTGGTGGGGGAAGTTTGCGCATCAAGTTTTAGTACATTTTTATATGCGCAAGCTTCCACCACGCTACTTTTTGGCCAAGAAGTTTGTCGGGCGCTATAGTAGATTTTTATTTCACTTTTTATAGACAATGTATTTTAATTTATGTATTCATATGTTTCCAATAATACTCTGGTGATTATGTCATCGGCCTTTTTTGCTAACATTAACGTGTTTTTTTTAGGAGAGTCAAAACTATACAAGAACATAGTAAGAACTAACAAAGCGTCGTTCAGGAAGTACATCCTATACGGCCTCTTTACGTTAGACGCGACTTTACCCGTGGGTTTGGTCCAAACTGTTACCACTTATGTTATAGTGTTGTTACAATTTGCATTAAATGATCCAAAATAAAATACTATTAACTGGCATTTAAATATTGTAATCAATAACCTATTATTACAAGTGTCTGGTACTTGTGTATTGCAAGTAATTTTTTGTTTAGCATTTCATCGTGTTTAATATTATTATCCTAGGTACTAATATTATAAATGCGAAAGTTTGTGACGATGTGTGTGTGTGTGTGTGTGTGTGTGTGTGTGTGTGTGTGTGTTTGTTACTCTTTCACGCCAATACTACAGAACCGATTACAATGAAATTTAGCACACATATAGAGGGTAAAATTAACACATAGGGAAATTTGCGGGTTTTTCTTTGAAAACGCGGGCGATGCCGCGGGCGGAAAGCTAGTAGTTTATATACCTAGTTTTATATTATGTTTTATTTGTGCCTAGTGGTCCTTAATAATATCCAACGCAGTATCAAAAAATGTTTTAAATCAAATATAATTAGGAAATATCTTCTACTACTACGTCTTTACTATTATCCTTGATGTGCCTTCTTTGTGATTATAAAACAGCTTTATGAGGACTACAAGAGCTAGCTGAACTTGAGTGACTCGCGCACACATTAACACAATCAACACCAATCGACGACGGTTGATGGAGATCACGATTTTAGATTTTAGACAGATGTTAGTCCTCTTAACGAGTTTTGTTTTATTTCCCACAATTAATATTTACAAAATTACAAATAATTTATCAGTTCAAACGGTGTAGATAAGTTTTGGGAAAATTAGTTTTAGTTCAGGATACATCGCCCATTTTTGCAAGTGACTACTATCAAGCTGATTTTCCGTTTGTAGCTTTATTTTGATGAGACACCGAATAATTTCGTGTACGAAACTCTCGATTGTGGTAGCTAACAGAGATAACAAGGATAAACATTTTTGATTTGATGGTTCTCAAATATTTATTACGCAATTTGTAGGACAATATGTCTGTTGAATTATATAAACATTAACTAAGTGAAAACAAAAAAACCAGCTTGTTAGTAATCATTTATGATGACCTCGTTATCGATACACTTTGGAAAGGGGGACTCTTTGAACCAACCATAGATTTTGTAGGACAAATATTTTTTCGAATAATTTAGGTAATTATCTTGAGATTGAACAAAAAAAAATCAGTTAGTAATAAATATTTGAGAACCATCAAATCAAAAATTTTTATCCTTGTTATCTCTGTTAGCTACCACAATCGAGAGTTACGTACACGAAATTATTCGGTGTCTCATCAAAATAAAGCTACAAACGGAAAATTAGCTTGATAGTAGTCACTTGCAAAAATGGGCGATGTATCCTGAACTATTTTACTTCAAAATTCCAACCTTAGGTAATTCTTTTATGACGTACGTAGGTTCATTTTGTATTTGTTTGTTCATTTCAAACATGATTTGAATTAAAATGCCTTTCTATTAATTAGAGAAGAGGCATTTCAATTAAAATAATTATCATGCTATCATTTCAAATTGTTAATTAAGAACAATTAATAGCTATTTTCCTCAGTTGATTTAGCGATTGAGAATGACATGTGTAATTGATACCTCCTATAAAAAAAAGTCGAGCCAATTTAATAGGCAACATTTGACGTCTATCAATTTTATCTTCGAAGAGAGGTAACCTGCTTAAAAACATCGATTAAAGTGAATTAATCGATACGGACTTGAAACATTTGTCAATCGAATTTATTAATTTATGAAGATTTTTATTCACAAGTAATCAATGCATTCGATTCTAGATGTCAGATTTCGATTTTTAGCACAGATTTTTAGAGTAACATCTCTGGTATTTAAAAAGAAAAAAGGGTTAATTGACACAAAATTGTAGCGACGTCAGTTCTTCAATTCAGAAATTGTTTATTATGTTTAGAATGGTTTATCAGTAAAATGAAATTTTAAAATAACTTCGTATCGGTCATTATTATTATAAATATGTAATCGTAATTGAAAAAAGTTAAGCAAATGTGCAGTTCTAACAAAACGAAATATCATGTTATTCTATGTCGTCGTTACTAGGTTACGTTGTTGAATTTTGTTGAACTGTCAAATGTTGCCTATTAAAATGGCTCTACTATAATAGTTTATGTTACGGTGCATTTACATCAAACGAGCGAATGCTCGTTAAGACCCAACTATGTCATTTTTTTAGTGTAAACTTAGAGCTAGAGCAAAAGCATTCTTTCATTGTTGTTAGTGTTCAAAAATATTATATGCAATGTTCTAATACCGAACAACACTGAATACGAGTATTCGTTTACACTAAAAGATCACGAAATAATGCTCTTGCTCTATCTCTAGTTCTATGTTCGTTTAACACGTTCACTGCGGCACCTAAGATGCCAAACTTACCGTTGTTGCGGCATGTCTTCCATACTTTACATCGGCAAGTTCACCACTGCGCGTCATGAGCCATTTTTATCACATCGCACCTACTGACTTTGAAGGTTAATAATTTCATGAAATTTCAAGATATTTCAATTTTTTTTTTTTGGATAATAGTATATATAGTCTTGTATATACCGCATAAATAGCTTTTAGTTTGACCCAATAGTTTAAAAGATATGAGGGAAAATGTAAACCCCTTATTTTGTGAAAAATTATTTGCCATCCCGCACTGCGTTGATACGGCATGTTTACAGTAATAGCGATGGGAAACACTGTAAAATAAAACATCGATATCGATATAAATCAATTTTGTATATTTCAGTCTGTTTGTTAACAGATAACGAAATCGTCGATACAAAAAAAAACACATATAAAACAAGGTACTTGATAGAGTACTATCAGGAAATTGTTCAGTAACTTTTGTTTTAATTTGTTCAGTAACTTTTTGTTGGCGGCAGGCCCTCTCAAGTGGACTGTAGTGGCGGGGGGGTTTGTAAATAATACAAACAATTATTTCTTCATACGCAGAGGGCCAGGGTGCCAAGCCGGAGCGGAGTTATTTCCTTAGTTTCTTCTTGTAGCGCGGGAGCAACTGGAATGCCATGACGCAACCAGTTTTGCGTCGATATTTATACTCTACGTGTTATCCCCTCCACTCCGGCTGGCCACGCCCCTTTCCTCATCCTTTATTTTCATTCTCTTTATTTTTACACAATTTTACATTTTCTACGTTTTCATTACATTCATTATTACATTACTAATTAATTCTACATCCATAACATATCCCGCCAACGCCCCGTTTAGACTGCGCGCACGATTTTCCCGAAATTTACTTTTATACTACCCCGTCCCCCGCTTCAGGTGTATAAATATACTGCGGGGAACGGTTTGTGCGCGCAGTCGCGGACGTGATGCTGTCGGGAAAAGAAACATTAAATTTACATATCCTAATCATTACATAATCATTAAATATTAACATCTACAATAGTAAATTCAAAGAAAGACAAAACATTATCGTATACTTAAGGCAACACATAAACAAAGACATTTTCAATATTCAATAAACAAACATAAACATTTACTATCATTAAACAAGACATAAATATTTTAAATTCCAAGTAAATAAGTCTTCAGTCATAATCTTTCATGAATTTTCCTATCTAACAATTTAACAAACATCTTTACATATAAATTCGCTATTCTATTCTTAGTTATAAAATAATCCTTCAGGCATAAGCCTTCAGGAGCTTACTCTACGTTAATACTAGACAGATTAAATACTTTACTTTCCAAACATATAAAACTTTACATTTAAGAACTCAAATAAGACATACATTTATTCATACTAAAAATAAGCCTTCAGGCGTAAGCCTTCAGGAGTTTATACGTTATCTTATTCTATACTAATTAAATGAGTTGTGTACTTTACATTTACGTTTCGTCGTGCACATTTCTCCCGCCGTCGCACTCTGCGATTCGAACTGGTAGCACGACGATCTTCTTGGTGGGCCGCCGGAGGATTCTGCCGCCGCTGGTCTCCACGTCGACCACTCGTACCTCGCCGTCCTTGCCGGGATACGTGGCGATGACTCGTCCTCGGGGCCACGTGTTCCTCGGATGATTGGAGTCGCACACGATGACCAGGTCGCCGATCTTGGGGGCCGCGCCGCTTGCGTGGGGCTCCCGCCGCTGTTGGAGTACGGGCAGGTACTCTCGCACCCAGCGTCGCCAGAAGGTGTCGGCGAGCTGTTGCGCGCGCTTCCAGTGTGTG
This sequence comes from Colias croceus, assembly GCF_905220415.1. Classification (NCBI taxonomy): domain Eukaryota; kingdom Metazoa; phylum Arthropoda; class Insecta; order Lepidoptera; family Pieridae; genus Colias; species Colias croceus. Next base: position 2,277,176 of record NC_059558.1, on the reverse strand, counting down.
CGCGCTGTTGTTTGGTCTTCTTCGATGGTGCAGGGTGGCGGCACGTAACAGTTGGAGCCCAGCAGGATCATATTCGGTGTGATGGCGGGCGGCACGTCGGGGGTCACGGCCACATGAGTGAGTGGGCGTGAGTTTACGGTGGCTTCTACTTCGGCGAGGAGTGTGACGAGCGTCTCGTCACTGGGGTGCTGCTCGTGAAGCGTGTGGCGTAGGGCTTCTTTCACGGTGCGTACCATGCGCTCCCACGCGCCGGCCATGAATGGGGCGGCCGGCGGAAGGAAGCGCCAGCTGATGCGGCGGGCTGCTGCTTCTTCTTCAAGTGCGGCCCACGCGTCCGTGAGCTCTCGGTTGGCCGCGCGGAAGCACGTCGCGTTGTCACTCCATATTTCGGCCGGGCAGCCGCGCCGCGCTATGAAGCGGCGCAGCGCGTTGATCGCTGAGTCGGTGCTGAGCGAGGCGACGACTTCTAGATGTACTGCGCGCGATGTTAAGCACGTGAAGAGGGCCACGTAGCGCTTCTCTCGATGGCGGCCGACGGTTACTTCTTGCGGGCCGAAGTAGTCGAGTCCGGTGAATGTAAATGGGCGCGCGTGATGCGCGAGGCGTGCGGCAGGCAGGTCGCCGGTGGATGGGCGCGCGGGTTTGGCGCGCAGCAGGCGGCAGCGCGGGCAGCTCTTTAGCACCTCCTTTGTCGCGGGTCGTATTCTTGTTATCCACAGTCTTTGCCTTAGTTCATTTACTACAATTTCGACGCCGCCGTGATGTAACTTTTCGTGTACATGCTGTATGTAGAGCTGCGTATACTTGTGTTTTCCGTCGAGCACTGTCGGGTTTGCGGCCTCTGCCTCGATCGCGCTGGCTTCATTCACCCTTCCTCGTAGTTTCAGTATTCCTTCTTCGTTCAATGCGACACTTAATCCCGCTAGTGGACCTTGACATTTTTCAGGGAGCGGGTCTCCTCGCTGTAGTATCGCTATCTCTTTTCCGTACGTTGCTTGTTGTGCTAATTTCACAAGCACGTTTTCCGCGGCGCGTAGGTGGCGCGCGCTCAGTATTATATATTTTCTTTCTTCGTTGTTCGGACGCGAGACGATTTTCTCTTTGTTCTTTTTCGTATTTCTTTTCCACGTCGCGTCCTTTTCTTCGTTTTTTCTTGTACGTTTTCGACGTGTTGCGTTGACGAGTTGTTTGGGGCGACGACAGAGTTCGATGAATTGCAGTACGCGGGCCGTTGTGCGCACTAGCCGAGTCCATGTTGAGAAGCGTTCGAGGTCGATGAACGCGGGGGCGGGGTCCGACGAGTTCAACGCGCCGCATTTTTCTTTTTCTTCGCCCGTGTCGGTGATGTTTTCCTTCTTCTCAACCGGCCAGTCGCATTCTTCATAGCGGAGGAAGTCTGGACCGGTGAACCAACGGTGTTGCGGGTCGAAGTCAGCGGGGGTGTTGCGTGTAGCGTCGTCCGCCGTATTGTGCGCCGTGGGAACCCAGCGCCATTCATCCTTCTTCGTGAGATCTTCTATTTCGGCTAGTCTGTGCGCTACAAACGTCTTGTATGTGCGGGGCTCGCCGCGTATCCATGCGAGTGCTGTTCTCGAGTCGCTCCAATACACTTTTCTCTTGAAGACAAAGTCGTGGCCTTCCTCGACTGTTCGTGTGAGGCGTGCTCCGAGCAGGGCGGCTTGCAGCTCCAGACGTGGAATCGATACCGGTTTCGTGGGCGTGACTCTGCTTTTCGCGGCGGCGATCGCGATGTGTATTGATCCGTCGGCGCGCGTCGCTCTGATATACACGACTGCTGCGTATGCCTCTTCGCTGGCGTCCACAAACGTGTGTACCTCTCTCTCAGCAGCGGGTTCGTAGTCATAGCAGCGCGGGATGCGGAGCGCGTCGAGATGCTGTATATTCGCCACCCAGTTTTCCCAGCGGTGTTGTAGCGCGTCGGGAATGGGGTCGTCCCAGCCGGTGTTGTACTTCCACGTATCCTGCATTATCCTTTTCGCCGGTGTGAGGATGGGCGCGATGAGGCCGAGTGGGTCGAAGACCGACATGATGAGACTGAGGGCTTCTCTCTTCGTAGGTGTTCGCTTATTTTCGATTATTTCTTGTGGTACACGTTTCGTGTTGACACGAAAGCCTATGTAGTCCTGCTTCACATGCCAAAGTAGCCCTAATGTTCGCTCTGTCTCGCTCCCGCCGATCTCGACGGTGGTCGCCCCGGTGTTCGTAAAGTTTCTTATCGCGTTTTCTTTGTTCGACGCCCACCCACGTAGCTCGAAGCCGGCGTATCGATGTATGCGATCGACGTGCGCCGTTATCTCCTTTGCTTCATCTTCGGTCGCGTAGCTATGTATATAGTCGTCCATATAATGGTTCTCTTGAATCGCGCGTGCGGCTGCCGGACTCTCGTTCGCGTGTTCTTGCGCGTTTCTATTCTTGATGTAGAGCGCGGTGCACGGTGATGAAGAGGCGCCGAAGATGAGCGATGTCATACGATATTCAACGGGCGGCCCGTCGTCGCGTCGGTCGCCACGCCAGAGGAAGCGCAGCGCGTCGCGGTCTTCTTCTATAATTTTTATCTGCATGAACATTTCCTTGATGTCGGCGGACACGGCGATTGGATGTTGACGGAACTTCATGATGACGGCGGGCAGAGATTGCAGTAGGTCGGGCCCGGGCAGCAGCATGTCGTTGAGAGAGCGGCCGTGTGACTTAGCGGCCGCGTCGTGCACCAGACGAATCTTCGCTTTGTCCGGGTTGATCACTGGAAAGTGTGGGAGGTACCACACTCTCCCGCCGGTGGGCGGAGTCTGCGCCTTCTCTGCATAGCCGGACGAGAGTAGATTTTCGATTCTTTCCTCATATTGTCTCTTCAGCTCTCCGTCTTTGTCCAATTTCTTTTCCAATGTCTTCAGTCTTTTCAGTGTGTCGCCGTAGTTGTTCGGTGTATCTGCGGACTCGTCTCTCCATAGGAGTCCGGTTTCATATCGGCCGGACGGCAGGCGTTGACTTTTCTTTTCCAGTATGTTGAGTGCCTGCTGCTCCGGGTCGCTGCGCTGTCGCTTAGGTTCGATGCCGATGGATTCTAATTCGAAGTATTTCTTCATCATATTTTCGAGTGTGTCGGGTGACTTCTCCGCTTCCGAGAGATGAGAACAGAACAAAACTGGGTGCTTGTTCGATGAACGGCAGCCGTGCAGTACCCATCCTAACAGTGTCTTCGATGCGACGGGCTGACTCCTCTTGCCGTGCCGTAGTTTACGTGTTATAATGAGCTCCCAGTTGTCTTGTCCGATCAGCAGCTTCGGTGTTGCATTCTCGTACAGCAGGTCGTCTTGCAGGTCGTGCAGATGGTTGCAGCGGGCGATGTCACTTTCGCGGATGGACTGCGTGAACGCGTGGAGTTGGTGCACGGTGCGGGCGTTGTCTAATACGTAATCTTTTTCTTCATGCCGTCCTCGTACTCGTGCCTTCACTCTCTTGCTGTACTCGTGCTCGTTCTCGTGTCCATTCACACCTTGAATTGTGATGGACTCGCGTGGCCCGTCGAGACCCAGCTGTTCTGCAAGCGCCGTTTCTATGATGGTCACCGTGCTTCCCTCGTCGAGCAGCGCGTACGTGTCGCATTTTCCTTTCGGCCCAGTGATGGTGATGGGGGCGATCTTCAGATACGCGCGGCGGCGCGTAGGTTGCTCCGACGTAGCGCTGTTGATGTTTATCGCCGACACGAGGACTTTTTCGTCGTTCTTCGTTTCGGCTTGCGGTTGAGTCGTTTCTTCATTTTTCTTTTCCGCTGTCTTTGTATGATGGAGCATCTTGTGGTGCTTCATGGTGCACCCGTTGAGGCCGCATGGACGAGCGCGGCATGTTGCTCGTTGATGTTTGCTTCGCAGACAGCGGAAGCACACTCGATGTTTCTTCGCTATTTCCCATCGTGTATTTACGTCGCTGTTCGTAAATTGTCGGCACTCGATAAGCTTGTGTTCTCGCTCGCACACCGGGCATCTTGTTTCTCGCTCGCTCGCGTTGCTTGCTGCGTAGGCGCGCTCCGTCCTTTTCCTTGTTATCCTCTCCGTCTCTGTGTCTAACGGAGCGTAACTGGAGCACTTGTCTGCTTCTTTATTCAGGAATTCTGCGAGCTTTTTCAGTAGCGGTGTCTTGTCTCGTTCGTCGGCGGCGAAGTCGTACCACTTATTCTTCATGATCGGTGTGAGCTTCTCGAGCACCTGCCGCAGCATTTCCGGGCTGTGCAGGTATTCTGGTTTTCCTAGTATTTCGACGGTGGCGACGATATTCGCTATTTTGTTTGCGAATATGCAAACATCCCGGGGGTTGTCCGACACTCGTGGTAGCGATTTAATTTTTTCCATTTCACCCAAAACAAGCGCGTCTGGGCGGCCGAACCTTCTCTGCAGGGCTTCGATGATCTTCTCGGGTCCGGTGTGTGATATGAGTAGGGCGGTGACGGCTTCTAGGGCTGCTCCTTTCAGCGCCTTCCTCAATCGTGCGACGTTTTCCCCGTCGGTGAATCCCTCTTCAGTTTCTTCATACGATGCCTTGAACGATAGCCACTCGTTGCTGGAGCCGGTGAACGTCGGTAGTTCACCGCCGTATCTTATTACTTTCCTTTGGCTTCTTGCGACTTCGTTGAAGGCGGTTACAATTGCCGCAACTTCTGGTGACCGCGTGGGCGGGTCTTTCTTCGGTTCCCGTTGCCCGTCGTCCTGTTCCTGGCGGGCCCCCCATCCTCGGTCTTCCTTGTTGTCGGTGTTCTTCGCTATGTAGCGTGGCGGTGAGAGCTCGCGAGTCGGGTTGGCGGCGGGTGGCAGTGGCTGGCTTGAATGCTGTTTCAACCACGACTCGACCCGTCGTTCCGGTTCGTAGTCCTCTTCTTCCTCTTCCGTTGTTGATTCTTCTTCAGCGCGGATTCTTTCTAACCGCGCCTTTTCTAGTTCTGCTGCGGCCTTCGCTTGTTCCAGCTTTAGTTCGGCTAGGCGTTCCTTCGCCTCCAACTCCGCGAGGAGTCTCTTGCGGGAGGCTACGGAGCGCCGCGACCGCACCTCTGATGCCTGGCGGAGCGTCTTCGAGCGGCGTGCTGGCGACCCGACGGCGACGTTCGATGGCGCCGCGAGAGCGGCGTTTGTATTTAAGTTGACGTTGCTTATTGGCGCCGCGAAAGCGGCGGTCGTCGGCGCGTCGGCGTTGTCGGCTGGCGCCGCGAAAGCGGCGTTTGTGTATCCTACGACGGGTGACGGCGCTGGCTGCAACTTGTCGGCGGGCATGGTGCTCGGCGTAGGTGGCGTCGAGCTGCTCTTTTCTTCTGTCCTCGTCGTTCTCGTCGCGGTCGTGCAGGTCTCCGATGTCTCCGTCGTGCCGCTCGTTTCTTCCGATGTGTTCGTTGATGACGTTCCTGTGGCGGTGGCGGTCGTCTCGGATACCGATGGCGTGGCTCCTCTTCCGCTCCGGCTTCTCGTGTTCATTTTTCTTCTGATCCGGTTCGAAGCTGACCAATGTTGGCGGCAGGCCCTCTCAAGTGGACTGTAGTGGCGGGGGGGTTTGTAAATAATACAAACAATTATTTCTTCATACGCAGAGGGCCAGGGTGCCAAGCCGGAGCGGAGTTATTTCCTTAGTTTCTTCTTGTAGCGCGGGAGCAACTGGAATGCCATGACGCAACCAGTTTTGCGTCGATATTTATACTCTACGTGTTATCCCCTCCACTCCGGCTGGCCACGCCCCTTTCCTCATCCTTTATTTTCATTCTCTTTATTTTTACACAATTTTACATTTTCTACGTTTTCATTACATTCATTATTACATTACTAATTAATTCTACATCCATAACATATCCCGCCAACGCCCCGTTTAGACTGCGCGCACGATTTTCCCGAAATTTACTTTTATACTACCCCGTCCCCCGCTTCAGGTGTATAAATATACTGCGGGGAACGGTTTGTGCGCGCAGTCGCGGACGTGATGCTGTCGGGAAAAGAAACATTAAATTTACATATCCTAATCATTACATAATCATTAAATATTAACATCTACAATAGTAAATTCAAAGAAAGACAAAACATTATCGTATACTTAAGGCAACACATAAACAAAGACATTTTCAATATTCAATAAACAAACATAAACATTTACTATCATTAAACAAGACATAAATATTTTAAATTCCAAGTAAATAAGTCTTCAGTCATAATCTTTCATGAATTTTCCTATCTAACAATTTAACAAACATCTTTACATATAAATTCGCTATTCTATTCTTAGTTATAAAATAATCCTTCAGGCATAAGCCTTCAGGAGCTTACTCTACGTTAATACTAGACAGATTAAATACTTTACTTTCCAAACATATAAAACTTTACATTTAAGAACTCAAATAAGACATACATTTATTCATACTAAAAATAAGCCTTCAGGCGTAAGCCTTCAGGAGTTTATACGTTATCTTATTCTATACTAATTAAATGAGTTGTGTACTTTACATTTACGTTTCGTCGTGCACACTTTTGTTTTAATGTTTTATATTATTTTCACAATTGTCATCACATTTTTGCATTTATGCTACAAAATAAAAGAAAGTAAAAAAACTAAAGCCTCTAAGGTATCATTGTCATTTAAAAATTTGATAACGACACGTGCGGTCCTGGTACATCACTATGCGAGATTGACACGTGGTGCGCTCGCACTACAGTGCGGCATGAGGTGCTTGTCCATGGCAAAATATTCGACATGCCGCACACAAAAGAAACGGTTTCTTTTCTATGCGTGTGTCTAATATTTTGCCATACGAATTTTAAACGAAATTGAGTCCTACTTCAAACTGTGATCACAAAATATATTTGTCTCTTTTCTAGTCATTGATTAACATATAAAAAACCTCGCCGCACCACGGTGAAAACTGCGATTTTGGGCGCCGCACTGTGGTGTAGTCGCTGATGGCCCGATACTGGACATGCCGCAGTGAACGTGTTAATGTAAAAGCACCGTTACATTGTATAGTTCTTCCTACATGGAGATGGTTAATTGGTCGAACAAATTTTGCGATTTATAAATTTAAGCAATACATGCTTTTTATTTGGATTAAAATATTGGTATAAATTTATAAAGAATAGAAAAAATTCGATCACGAGGCGGGACTCGAACCCGCATCCTTTCGCACCATTCCAGGGCGGATGCCTGACCAACTCAGCCACTCGTGACTTTTTTTTACGTGAATTTTTTCTATTCTTTATAAATTTATATTTATAAAGCATTTGAATGCCACAAAACCAAAAATATAAATTCAATGAAATATTGGTAAACATTAAATTAATATTATATTAAATGCTGTAATATTACTTTGATTTAACTCATTAAATATAATCCAGGTTTTCAAATTATAATTATGTAAAATTTTGCCGTGGAAAAGTAAAGGCAATAAATAAAATACTATAGATACGCTTATTTTAACAATTTATTAACTAGGTACTTACAAATACAAATTACAATATAAAATACAATAATAATGATTACAAAATAATGATTTTACCATGTTCTGAATAATTCCAGATGTCCATGTATTGGACAACAATTTGTTATTTACATAAAAATAAGCGTGCCCCGGGGGTGTTACAAAAGCACAATTCCTGATGATCTAGAGAGCCTCGTGGAAGCTCTCCGGCGGTTGAGTTCCGATCCTCGCTAAAGATCGGAGAGATCGGCTGTCGTTCGTGACATAGACGTAGGTCACGTGACGAGCGCTAAATAGCACACGGTGATTGGTTGTGCTCGTATGTAGGGAAGGATGAAGGAATACACCACAAATAATAATCATTTAATTTCTACATTTACTATTTTAATTATATTGGCGTTACCAAATGCTGTTGTTGAAATTCTTTACATTCTTATCGATACTGCAATTAAATTTGTCTTATTCGCAAATGGATATTTTTTCAATCCTTGGCTAGAACTTATTCATCGAATAACGTAAGACTAATTTCAAAAATATATTCTAATTGTCCGTGTTTGACAGTTACAGGTGACATTTTAAAATGTTCGTGTAATAATTTATTGGACGGATAAATTTTAACCAAGGATTGAAAAATCGGCGCTAATTGTTTTCACTGTATTTGAAACTTTGATATCAATAGCTAGTCTCTTTAATTATCAAAGAGAAAGATCCGTCCAATCAAATTTACCATTTATACATCAAGAACGCCTGATCTGAATTTGATGTTCGAATTACCTATAGATAATACAATCAAAACTTTATGAGGCGGCATAATTTCGCTCGTTCTATTTATTTCTTGAGATTCAATACATTTTTACTAGCAATCTGAATGCCTATAAAGTTCAGTCACATAGTATATTTCTAGCAGTCACTATATTCTAAAATTATTCATTTTATACGCGCATTTATATAATTCAGTCAATCAATTCAATCATACCTCTACCAAACAGGTCCGTCACTTAGAATCTAGATATATCTTCGTTCTGCGCTGCTAATTCCCTCTTCTCCTTTTTGGTTCTCAAATCGTCATAAATTTCATCCAATGGTCTAGTTTTGGTCTCCGGTACACTAACAATCACATACAATGCGGTCAGTAAGCACATAGCACCAAATATGTAGAAGGGAACCTTTACACCAATTGCTCCGGCCAGAAGCTTGAAGAATAAGACTTGGAAGAAGTCTATGAGCGATGCGAAGGCCATGGACGTTGCTAGCACTGTCCCACGATACTGAAAGATAAGTTTACATGAAATTAGAATAATAAATGCTATCAAAAATCCTGTAAGAAAGCCAAGCCAAGTCGGTATGTAATACCAAGTCGGTTAATGTATTTTGTCCCTATAGTTATTCCGTAAATTATTATAATATCAATATTAAAAATCTTAACGTTTTAAATCAACAGATAGATAACAGATTCTTAGCAGTTCATTTATTAAAAGATGAAAGCGTAATTGGGAGAGTTACGAGGGATAGAAAGAAAAAAGTTACTACGGACTATGAGTATTATAAAATTTATTACCAGTAGTGGTTGTTGGATAAGATTAGCTTTCTTAAGAATTTCCATTTTATCTATAAAATTGACAAAAAACTAATGACGCATCGATCTACACTCACAGATAATGTGGCCTTCTATTGATAAAAGAATATTAAAAATCGGTTCAGTAGATTCAGAGATTACCCAATACAACGTCACAAATTTATAAATTTTAATATTATTATGTCTCTGTCCGATTTAAGAAATATATTTGGTTCATATTCCAAAAAAGAAGTATTTAATAAGAAATACATATATTATATACCTTAAAAGAAAAGATTTCACCCGTTATAACGGTACCGAGAGGCAGCAATCCAGCTGAATCGCAAAAGATGCAAATACATAACGTGGTCACTGGGATCCAGGATGGTGCGTCGATGTTATGGTCCTTGAGAACGAACCAGGACGCCAGCAGGCACATGCTTAACCCTGATATGATGCAGGTTATGAAAAGGAGAGGCTGAAAAAAAACTTAAGGGTACAAAGAGGAAAATGAAATAAATAAATCCATACTAATATTATAAATGCGAAAGTAACTCTGTCTGTCTGTCTGTCTGTTACTCAATCTTTTTGAAATTTGCATGAAATGTGGTATAGAGATATTTTGAAACCCGAGAAAGGACATAGGATAGTTTTTATCCCGGAAATCCTACGGGAACGGGCTTTTCTTTGAAAACGCGGGCGAAGCCGCGGGCGGAAAGCTAGTTTGAAATAAATTTGAAATTTGAATTTGAAAAGGAAAATGAAAATTTTAAGTAACACGATCACGATGACACTGATTTTTCTGGAAGACGAGTGTTAATAAATTTATCTTGCATGTTTCGTTTCAACACTTATCATTAATACGTTTATAATAGATCTATAAGAATATAACAAATTAGGATTATTTTCTTAGTGTGAACGAAGAACTTGGTTTCAAATTGACTTTGTATTATGGTGTATCGCTACCTATACCAAGGACGATTAGATCAATAAGTTGATCTATCCAAAAATCTTTTACAGTCAAATACATTCACTTATTATCAAACTTACTGTATTTTCTTGTATATTCCTGTTATTGAAGGTGCAGTAGACCATATTGTATTCAATTGTAAGCTATGTAAAATAATATAGACTGTATCCTTTGTTGGAAAATCATAAATATAAATAAATAAATAAATACTCACTCTTCTCCCACATTTCTCCACAAGGCTAGACGCAAGGATCGATCCCAAACATTGCACAGAACCAAGCATCATTGCCTGTTGATTGGGATTCAACACCAGTTTAGTTCCCGAAGCTGCTTCTTGGAAGATGTTTCCAGCGAAATTGATAACTGGTACAGCTCCACAGACCTCTCGTGCTAGAGCCGCCATCATGGCTATTTGAAATGCTCTGAAGAGAATGCGATCGGTCACTGAAAAGTATTGATTCTATAACCTAGGTACAGTGGTGGTTTGAGATTAGACGAGCGTGTAGTAAGTAAATTGATTTTTTGAAAGGAAACTTCTATAACGGGGTGGAAAAAAATTAAGTGATTTTTCATTACGCGTGACATTTTTCCGTTACGCGCCATCTTTTTCTTATCCCTACCACGCGTGATTCGACGTATTTCTGTAAAGTTGGATATAGTAAATTATTTTTTTGAAAAATAAGGTCATAGAGAAGTTTCACTTCTATAGTATACGCACACATTTTTTTAAATTGTCTGCGTATAACACCACTACTGCTCGAACGGTGAAGGAAACATGGTGAGAAAACCGACATGTCGAAGAATGCTTGGCGAGCGTGGTGGATTAAGGCCTGTTTCCTCATAAGTGAACCAGTGGGAACGTATATGGGATGATGGTGATGATTGATAAAGACATTTGTAAATATGTTGTTTTTAGTAAAATGTACAAATAAATAGTTCCGAGTAAAGAACTAACTTTCTAACAATACAGGAAGTATGATATCAAATACCTACAAAATAAATTCTGATAGCATAGAAAATTCAATTTTGATATTTACCTAACGTACCTACCGCCCAAATACTTGTAAATTAAGTACGTGTATTAATTCTGTTACAAATAGCAATAATACAAAATCGATTTAAAATATAATTAATGTTTCTAATCAGACATTCTTCACTTTCCAATTACATGTCACTACAATTACTGACTAGCTACTCCTTTTATTATGTTTGCATATTCATTGATATCGATATAAAATATAGTAATACAATAGTATTACTATGATACACTACAGTATTATCTGTGGCACTAATTGTTATTGGAGCCACTAATTATTATTAGTGCCACAGATAATACTATACTAGTTAGTACTTACAAATTGTCTTTATTGGCGATTCATTATTAGATATTTCGTCACTTTTCTGTTCTGCCTTAATCAATTCAATTTCTTGTTGTATTGTATCATCCACTACTGATTGTCTTCTTAACCAAAGAATTACTTTTTGAGCTTCCTAAAAATCATATCAGCCGTTATATTATCGCTTGGAGCTACAGGTAATATGGCTTTAATAGGTAATATTATAAGGTGCGATTTTTTCCTTATAAGCAAGTTTTTAAATCAGAAATTTAAAAAACGTCAGTGTGCATAAAATTGTTCGCAATCTATCAATTTTCTTAATGCTAATAAATATATACACTATACAGTATGTCGTCTGACCTGTTAGATACAGGCAAGATACCATTATATTAAATGCAATTACATTGTAATTATATTTTTTTTCTGTTGCCGTTTGCACTTAGAATTAATGTTATAGGCAATAAACCAAAAGAGTCACAACATTATAATGTATTCGTCCAAAAATTGATAAAACCTATTGTATTTTTTCTACAAATTTTGCAAGAATTGCACGTTAGTATGTATTTAGTTTTTACGCTACTATTTACTCCTTATTACTAAATACTTTTGATATTATAATAGATATGTCGTACCTCAATTCTTCCAGTCTTCACAAGGTACGATGGAGATTCTGGCAAAGACAAACAGAGCAGAAATCCAACAAGAGATATCGTTACACACACTGAAAGTATTGTAGTATAGCTCAGCAAGTCTCCTATGACGTAGCTAAACAAACTACCACTGGTGTAGAAAAGAGCAGGCTGAAAATAAATCAATTATTAATGTAAACATTAATAATATAACACCACACATTAAATTTCTCTAAAAGGCCTCTGCGTGTTGGAGCTTTGTCCCCACGCCACGTAAGCCTTCCAAAGAACCGGGTACTTTCCTTATGATGGTACCCGAGTATTATGGAATTGAGATTTAGCAATAATGTATGGAGTTTTTGAAATGAAACTTCTATAGCGCATTTAGAGTAAAATTGAAATGGATTAAGGCGACGATTTTGGTATATTTGAATCTTGCCAAAGAAGTTTCACTTCTGTCACGTGTGTAAAACAAGTTGTATGCACAGGCTTCTCACGGGTTAGTATAAGCGGTATAAGTGGTATAAGCGGTATACGTGGTATAAGCGGTATACGTGGTATAAGCGGTATAAGGAGTATAATTGGTATACGCGGTATAAGCGGTATACGTGGTATAAGCGTTATAAGCGGTATAAGCGGTATAAGCGGTATAAGTGGTATACGCGGTATACGTGGTATAAGCGGTATAAGCGGTATAAGTGGTATACGCGGTATAAGTGGTATAAGTATATACCACTTCAAAACTTCACTTCAAAATTTTATCGCTTATTATTCTTATCCTTGCGGAGACGAACAAAAATCATTCAAATCGGTTCGGCCGTTCTTGAGTTAAAAGGTGTAATAAGACTTTCTTTTCTTTACTTATTATTTATTTACATATAAATATGTACATAATATTATAGATACCACAATTTGTAAATATTTTGGAATATACCTTTTCCAAGGTTCTATTTTCTAGGTCATGTTATATGGAAAATTTTACCACAGCACCTATTTAAACAATTTTATTTATAAACAATTTCGAAATAGCTTCAGAGTTCATTCATAAGGGTTTACATTATTATAATAGTATAGTAAAAATTTAAAACGATAGTACGGCCGTGTTGATTTTTTGCTCGTTCTGGAGAACCAGATTTATGCTACAATTTATATTGGGTAAAATCATAATAAAACTGGCAAAACTGATTCCAACGTAAAAAAAAAAAACGCTAGCATAATAACAAAATATGATAAAACAATAACTACTAATGATACATACAAAGCATCCCAATACTCCTCTGACGTTGTTCTCACTGATCTCCTTGATGTAGACGGGACAGGTGACGAAGGATACCGCCATCATCACACCAATCAAACTTCGGGCGATGATGAAGGCATAGAAGCTGGTGGAGCATAGCTTGAGGATCCAGATACCCTTTATAGAAAGAGATAATAGTTTATTTCCTAAAGTGTATTCGATCAACTATAACCTATTGAACATTGTACTGAAAGCTAGGTTAGTAACATCATCAGAAAACTGCAGAATATTCGATATTCTCATAGGTATATCAATCCATAATTATTATTATACTTACCGAGACATTATTTAATAATTTCACTCAACATGTACTATAAAAAATTTCTTAAAAATAACAATACAAGTAAAATACTTACAGATCCAACAACAGCAGAGAAAAGTAATGTGATTTTTCTCCCATATTTATCACTTGTGAACGCTAACAAATAGTAAAGAGGAACGGACACCAGATATGGGATAGACGCCATCCAGGATATCTGAGAAAAAAAAGCTATATTTTGATGATTTACTTATTAATTATTTAGAAGTGTAGCATCTCCATGTCATAAGGCGACGATTTGGGTATCTTTGAATCTTGTATTACGAAGTTTCACTTCTGACACGTGTGCACACAGGCTCTTTTTTAAGCTATTTCCATATGCTATTAAGGTATTTAAGCTATGTTTATGCCAATTTGAATGGGTAGAAGTATTCTTCATAAACCAAAGAAGCCTAAAGATCGGACTAACAAAGTTATAAAATAGGCTAATAGGCTTATATCCAGACAAAACAAGCGCGATATGAACGCGAGGAATGACGTGTGCAAGGTAGTTTTAAACTTTTTGAGCAATGAAAGACATTTCACAGCTTCGCAACACATTCTCGCACTACACAATATTTTCCTCGCACATCTCATGGTGGAAAAGCACCATTAGGATAAACCATTACGTTTGCTAGCTAATATGATAAAATAAAAGGAGTATATAAGCTATACCTCAATATCAGTGAGTGGTTCTCCTCTTGGTGAGTCCTTTGATTGCAATAACAGGGCCATAGGCGACATCCAGCCCAAACTGTTTCCATAGCTGAATACTGGGAGACATACTGTGAATAAATACGTAACGTGTTTGTTATAATAAACATAGTATGTTAAGAAGTTAAGAACATATATATATATAAATACATGTATGTACTATGTAAATATCACTGTCCTGTATTATGTTGTTTACTTTATTATTGTTTTTCGTTTATGTAAACTTCCTGTTTCCTTTTTGTGGTCTATTTTTGAGTCTCACTTGCACATTAAACCATCTTTTAACAAATATGTTTTATTGTTCAAAGAATGTAATTGTAATTGAATTCATTTATATGTAAATGTACTCTTTCTTTCTTTCTAATTGTAAAAGCTATCATATCGTTATCTTGATGGTTTTTTATTAGTGAGTACCTACTAGAGTATATATATTGAAAAACACGTTAATATAAACTAACATTATATACTATAAACCTGAAGAGTTTGTTTGTTTGTTTGTTTGAGCGCGCTAATTTTACTGGTCCGATTCGAAAAATTCTTTCGGTGTTAGATAGCCCATTTATCGAGGAAGGATATATCAAGACCAACAGGAGCGGAGCAATGCGGGTGAAACCACAGGGAACAGCTAGTTTCTTGATAAAGTTCTAAAAACACGAGTAACAATTTAACATTGGATTCGTAATTGAGTGCATAAAAAATCGCATTAGGTACTTTTTATACAATAAGATGAAAAAACCCGCCACTTTTTAGAATACTATTAAAGATATTTTGAAATTATTTGAACAACAAACAACAACAACAAACAACAAACAACAACAACAAACAACAACAACAACAATAACAATTATTTATTGATATGGGTTAAGTCATATCTATACTAATATTATAAAGCTGAAGAGTTTGTTTGTTTGTTTGTAAAACCACGCTACCTACTTAAAAATAATGGACATCGGCTGTCAATGCTTTACTTTGAAAAATTGTAGACGCTAAACTTCCCGTAAATAATCTCTGAACATATTTTTTTGTTAATCTATACTAATATTATAAAGCTGAAGAATTTGTTTGTTTGTTTGTTTGAACGCGCTAATCTCAGGAACTACTGGTCCGATTTGAAAAATTGTTTCGGTGTTAAATAACTAAGCCCATTTATATGCTAGGCTATAGGCTATATATCATCACGCTAAGACCAACAGGAGCGGAGCAATGCGGGTGAAACCTCGGGGAACAGCTAGTTTGGGTATATAATGTAATTTGAGTATTAGTAATACAATATTAATTATGGAAATACAATATCATTAGAATCAATAGGATTTTTCTCTGGTTTTCAATTACGTTTTAAAACTGTATGTATTCACGTGATAATTAAATGTCTGACCCTTAAAGTAGATGCGGTAGCTATCAGATAATAAGGTAATTTACATATAAAACAGATATTGTAATTCTAAAATAATAAAAAAACGACGACAATTTAAGCTACAAGTACTACTTACAATTATTTTTATCATCAGAGACAGTAATTCTTTAAATATTGGTTCTTTATACAAATCTATACTTAATATTACAAAGCTGAAGAGTTTGTTTGTTTGAACGCGCTAATCTCAGGAACTACTGGTCTGATTTGAAAAATTCTTTCGGTGTTAGATAGCCCATTTATCGAGGAAGGCTATAGGCTATATCACAGTATTACAATATTAAATATGGTAATACTGTGGCTATATATCATCACGCTAGCTACGACCAACAGGAGTGGAGCTAGTGAGCAGAAGAGTTTATCTAGACAAGTGATAACTGCGTTAAAAACAACCGACTTCAAACTTGCACTTGCAACATTTACAAATACAGACAAAAATGCTCATAAAAGAAAAACTACTGGGTCTATCCGAATAAAATTTTTATGGAACCAATTCGACACCATCCCGCATCGAACTTGAAGTCGGTTAAAAAGCGAGTTTTTCAGTTTTTTTTTTGCCTTTACGTATTTAAAACCAATATTAACTTCAAATTTGAAATTGATGATATTTTCTATTGTAACAGCAATTCAACTCAGATATTCAATCTATCGTAATTTTGTTCTTTCGAATTAATTATCGTTAAAAGTCATTAACATAATTTTAATTACGAAAAAAAGATGAAATTTGACGAATTCTTAATTATTGTATAAAAATACATATTAAATTGTTTTATTATAAGTATTTTATGGCATTAATATAAATCTAGTACCCATAATATATAACATACTAGCTGCACTTCGCGGTTTCACCCGCGTGGCTCCGCTCTTGTTGAAAGAATTTTTCAAATCGGACCAGTAGTTCTTGAGATTAGCGCGTTCAAACAAACAAACTCTTCTTTATAGTATTAGTATAGATTAGGCCTGTATTAAGTAGTTTAAGGGGGAAATGGGCCTCCTGATATTTAGTGGTCACCACCGCACCTATAAACACTTGTAAGTTGTAACACTGGTGGTTTTACCAAATATTGCTTTTTCTTGTGTCTTAAACAGAAATAGAAAAAACACGTGCGGCACTCGGGGACTGCCGCGGTTGCGCTATTGCATGCTATTCCTTCAAGCCACACCTCCGCCCGTCCCCGTGGGGAGCGTGAGGTTTTTGCGTTACGGAATTTCTCGATTCGGTCCCCGCGCTCAAGGCCCGCGATAGAAGCTATGCAATAGCTTAAAATTACAAAAAAGTAGTTTATACCTTGATATGTATTATAATTACATAATTATACATCGAGCGTTGTATTATATTACTAGCACTAGGTATGCACTTGGGAATGATTATTGATCCATCACAGACAGACGTTAGATATATTTTTTTTTGTATAGCTACTTATAGGTATAAAACAATTTGTGTTTGTTATTTAAGACCAAAAAGCGACGACGCGGACGACGCGGTTGGCGCAGTGGTAAAGTACTGCCTACTGAGCCGACGGTCCCGGGTTCGATCCCCGGTCAGGGCAAATATTTGTGTGATGAACTCATTTATTTGTTCTTGGGTCTGGGTGTTATTATCTATATATGTATTTATTAAATATTATATTTATCGTCGCCTAGTACCCACAACACAAGCCTTAATTGAGCTTACTGTGGGACTAGGTCGATTTGTGTAATAATGTCCTATAATATAAAAAAAAGACCAAAAAGCGCTTCTGAAAGTCTAGTTATATGTTTAATTATTAATTATTGTTTAGGATAATCATTAATTATTAGTTTGAAATACACAAGTGTGCACAATTTCAATTCGATACACATTAGGTATATTGTTTTCCTTCATAATGTGTATATTAAATGTAAATAATTTGTTTAATTAGAGAAACATGTGTTTCAAAATACTAAAGGTTCATAATATTATCCTTACTATAAATATTATACATAATTAATTGCAATACTACTATGTTAATGTGAAAGTAACTTGGTTTAGATTTGGATGAAAGGTACAGAGATAGCTTGAGGAGTGAGAAAGGACGTAGGATAGATTTTATCCCGGAAATTCCGCTGGAACGGGAACGAGGTATACGGTAGTTCAATAATTCATGTATTAGGAAAAATTAATGTCTGTTTTATAATGTATAAAATCGTGGTATAATAAATAATAATTCAGATGGTCAACGTCGAAAAAAATAAAAATTATCTATGTTTACGACTCACTTTCAAACTCATGTAGGTTCATTTTGTTACAAGACTGAATAGTAATGAAAATAATTGCGTCTCTTTTAAGTATTATTGTTAATATTGATTTGTTTCCGTAGGTTGATGATAACATCTATCTTATTGTATTAATATCTAACTACTTCTACCTACTCAACCCGACAATACAGATTCTAATATTTTAAGATCTAGACTTTTAATACGATAACATTCAGAAAAACTGCATCTAATTCCATGCAAATTGCAATAGTAATAACGTTATAAACAAAAATAAAAACAGTCGTTGTGGACTTGTTTGTGGCTATTGGCTCTCATTAAAATATATTGATGGCAATTAGTTTTCTTAAATACCTTTAATGAACGGTCCATCAGCCCGAAATAACTTCACTATTTACATAGATAAATAAATAATATTGTTTTTTATAGATACTCACGCGTTACAGCACATAATATTTGATTGATTTTACTTCGAAATGACAATAACCATTTCATATTCACGACTTCACAACACGACACAATCGTTACGACTACATAAAAAACATTTGTAATTAATGTATAATTCTCTTTTTAATTCTGTCATTAATTTATGGTGTTGAAGAGTTTTTGGGTTATATAGCATGTTCTAAATGAGTAAGTTACAAAATACTAATATTAATTAATATAAGTGATAATCAAATTAAACGGTTTAAAAATGCATTTATTAATTAAATGCATTGCAGCGCGTTCTTCTTCTTCGTAGACCAAATCTTAGCTCAACATCAGGCGAGATTATGGTCAAGCGCTTCCCTATTACCAATAAAAAAAAATGTTGTTCAATAAGTATGTATGATGTTTTGAAACTATCAAGTAATGAAAATATAATCAATGCATTTAAATAACAAAACACGAGTACGGAGTAACTGGATCGTAAAATTACAATTTTGTAATATTTATCACTTCTACGTAAACAGGTACATTTTTAACCGACTTCAAAAAAAAAGCAGGAGCTTATCAATTTGGCCGGTATATTTTTTTTTACTTCTCTTGGTACGTAATGTTATATTCAGAATTAACTAGCTGTTGGCCGCAGCTTCGACTGATATTTTATCCCGTTGGGAGTAGAATGGATCAAAATACTTTCTTAGCGGATGCATACGTCCTACAGCTGCCCTACATCTACCTGTGTCCTGTATGCCAAATTTCATCTCGATCTGTCCAGTGGTTGATAGATCACTATGACATAGGTTACACGCTCAGTCTGGCGTCAGTTCAGTCCATCAGTCTGCTCAGAATGACGGGAGAATTTTCGCCTAACCGGTTGACTGACGGACTGATGGTTCAGAATACCTGTGTTTTTTATCGATCATTCTGGCATCAGTCTAAGCCGGATCAAACTGATGGACTGAACTGACGCAAGACTGAGCGTGTAACCTATGAATAAAATTGCAATAATGCCAGTCAGTCAGTCACGTTTGAGATATATTATATTGTTAGACGTAACTTTTGATTTAATATTTTTGTGGATGAATAGTTGTCAACATAGTTGTCATTATTTCAAGTCTGAAAATGCTTAGCTGTCGAATACTATAAAAAGCCGCTTTCCTTTGTCTCGTGGCGCATTTGTACGAATCGTACCTAGGGGCTCGGATGTTGTTTATACGACGTTCGACCCAACTACCTTCACTTTGCTAATAGTCGTTGACTTGCTGCGTTTTGTTATCAACTACCTACATCAATTAGGTAGCTGTGTAGAATCGCAGTACATTCTTATTGCATTCAAATTAATATTTAACCCGGCCTCGCGTGTTATTTCTTAGAATATATTTAGATACAATTTGCTAGGTTAGGAAAAATATGAATCGATAAATTAACGTTGCCAAAACCTGTATTTCCCAAATAATATTCTAACCACTAATATTGCTATTTACTAGTACACGAATTCTAGTAGGATACCTACTAATTTCTAATTTAGGTTCTATTTGTAATTACACGGTCTAGGTATAGACTATGTAGGTAAATGTGCATTGGAAGAGGCCTTCGTCCAGCAGTAGACGAACAAAGGCTGGTAATGGTGATGATGATGATGATGATGTAGGTAAATCATCAGAATCCGTTGCGTACCTAATTTATATATACATAGGGACGGATAGACAGCGGGAAGTGGCTTTGTTATATATATACATTCTAAATTTTATATTATGTAGTAATGGTAAATAAAGCATCCTGTAGTCAAAAATATTTATAATGAGAGATTAAAAACCAGTTTTAAAACGATAAAACGGTACAAAACAGCCATTAATTATACTTCTTTTAAATTAGTCACTATTATGAGAATGAAAAAATGTATTTATTTACTTTTGCTAAAAATTATTACAGTTAAAGGAAGTAGATATTTTGTTGTATTTCTAGTTTTTATCGATCAAATTGAAATAAGAAAGTCGCTTTGCAAACACAGTTGCACGAAGCAATAGTATCGATCATGTTTTTGCAACTGTTGTTGCATGGAACAGAGCAGCGGGTCATTTTAAGCTATTGAGCACGGGGACCGAATCCAGAAATTTAGTAACGAAAAAACCTCACGCTCCCCACTCCGACGGGCGCGGAGGTGTGGCATGAACTTTGAAGGCATAGCATGCAATAGCTTTACCGCGGCAGTCCCCGAGTGCCACACGTCGTTTTTATTTTCTCAAACAAACGAGCGGTTATTTTATTAATAATAATAATTAATGGTGTTCACCTATTCCTGTTTGACAAGATTTCTTCTAAATTTAGAAAATAAATTCCTTAGCTAAAACTAGTTGCTCACATCGACTGCTCAGCTAGACATTTTTTATGTGTTTTGCATATTTTGAAAATTATTAATTTTTCTATTCTAATAAATAATAATAACGTAATGTATTTGACAAATCTAAGAAAAGAAAAATCTTTTACAATCGCTTCATAAGTTGAAATAACTAGTGAACCCAACTTTCTTTCATAATATTATATTATTAACATTTCATTAGAAACATCAGGTACCTTCCTAACTACGTTTGCTCATGATAAAAATTGTATATATACTATATAGGCCATTGGTCGCCTACTTGGTACAGTGGTTGACGCGTGAGCGTAGCACCGAGGGGTCCTGGGTTTGATTCCCGGTGGAGCCAAAGAAAAAAAAATGTCTCGGTCTGGTAAGACACAGAAGGCTGATCACTTACTTGTCCCTAAAGAAAATCGAACAGTGGAACAGATGTATAATGCATGCCCTTACCCCATGACATGGGACTTCACTATAGGTAATTAGATATTATTATCATGATGCGAACAGTGATTGTACATAATATTTTGAAAATAAAAATACGAACTTAAAACCACTGAATATTTATTTCTTTGAGTTTTATTTAAAACGTTATAATCTGGTTAATTGTTTTGAAAAATATAAATCACTAGGTAGCTATCCGCTCGCGGCTTCACCCGCGTTTTCAAAGAAAACCCCGCATAGTTCCCGTTCTCGTGGGATTTCCGGATAAAATCTATCCTATGTGTTAATCCAAGATATCCTCTATATGTGTGCTAAATTTCATTGTAATCGGTTCAGTAGTATTTGCGTGAAAGAGTAACTAACAAACACACACACATCCTCACAAACTTTCGCATTTATAATATTAGTAGGAAGGATAGGATTAGTAGGATAGTAGGACATTACAAAATTAAATCTAATTCACAATGAAATTCTTGATTGAGTTAACTATATTAGTTAATTGAAAATGAAATGCTATTATTTTTTTAATAAAATAACATTAACAACACATCAATGACATATTTATATTTTACTCAAATGATAAAATAAGTTATTATGGCATTCAATTTTAATACAATTTACAATCATTCAATTAAATACACAATTATATTATAATCTACTTATTTAAATCAGAAAATATAAAAATACATAGATATTATAAATAATAATATAGGACTGATAATACAATCCTCGTCAAACAAATGACCACTCTGAAGTGTGCTACAAGTTGAGATGCAAATACAATATACAATGAGTTAGAGAAGGATAGACTGATTGTGATTTAAGATTGACTTCAGAGTGGTCACGGTTTACACATTTTTTTTTAATTATATTTTATTTTATTAAAATAATTTTTGTTATCAGTCATTGTAATGAAAATTAATTAAAAGCCTCTTTTTATTGCAAACATATTGATACATTTTAATTACTTTTTTAAGGAAATTACGTCAAATTATTCAATGTTTATTAATACTATATGGCCTATTTTTCATATCTATTTTGATAAAATAAAAAAATGTGTCTGTTGGTAACATCTTGAATTTTAAATAAATGTATGATTTTTTTAATTAATCTAAGAGCTGCATCGATTTTAATGCAACTTCCAATGTCATTTCTTAAAATATTAGGGATTTACACGTTAAAAATTTATATTTTTAAACCCTAAAACACTGACTTGATTGATATTATTAATTATTCAGATAGCATCATAAATAATAATTATTAGCATTTAAAATATTGCATAATAAATTGTAGCCTCAAATTAGTAAATACACAATATTCAAATAGGTACTTATGCTAATTACTATATAGGAACATTCTTTAAACAGTCACAATGTCATTTTTTACTATGTATGTGTTATATCACATTCAAAAAACTTAAACTGTTTCAATAATATTACTTAAATATACAGAATTATTCTACATCTTTCTTTCCTACTGTCCTTTCTTTCTTTGGTCGTAAATCATTATAAATCTCTTCTAGACTTCTGTTTCTTGTTTCAGGAACGCTAAATATAACATACAATGCTGTTAAAAGACACATAGTGCCAAAGAAGTAAAATGCTGCGTAGACTCCTATTGATTTTGCTAGCGGCTTGAAGAAGAGTAATTGGAAGAAGTCAGCTATGGAAGCGATCGCCATGGTTGTTGCTAACACTGACCCACGGTACTGTCAAGAGAAATATAATTACGGTTATTTTATGGTTGAAAAATGTTACTTTTTAGAATACGTAAGGTTCGAAGGTTCGACGAGGTTTCGACAAAAATCATAGTGAGTATCACCTATTTATTTTGTCGTTGATCGTGCGTTTCTTTTAAAAAATGCTGAAAATTACTTTAGTGATTCCAATAAAATAGCTTGAAACTATTTATATTAAGAAAAGCAGAACACGCACCGAAATCTGGATAATCTAAGCGACTCACCTTTTAATTTCAGTATCTAATCACGGACTTTCACAGCTATTTCCACATAAAAAAGGAACAATATTATTTTAATGACTATTCCTAGAAATTGCTTGCATCGCAGTGTCATTATTAGCCAAAATTTCAAAGTAAACCTACACAATATACATATTAAAAACAAAATGAAATAAATAATAGCACAGCCAAAGCCATACATAATATCTCCACAAAACTCACCTTATAAGAGAATATTTCACCCGTGATCACCACAGATATAGGCATAAGACCAGCCGCATCACAGAAGATGCACAAACACAGGGTGATGACAGGGATCCAGGCTGAGGTGGTGATGTTCAGGTCGGTGATGAGGAACCACGTGGCGAGCAGGCACATGCTCAGGCCAGATGCGAGACAGGTGATGATCATGAGTTTCTGGAAGATAAGATAATTGGTTATAGATGAACATAGACGTTATTAGACGGGAACATGTTTATATTAGTAAAGAAAATATAGTAAAGGACGAGATATTGTTACAGTTCTATACAAATTGAGTCGCTTAACGATTATTTTTTGAATAAAAGTATTTGTCTGCTCTTAACGTAAAAAAATAAGCCCACAAAGATTCTGCATATTCCATTTTGGCAACGATTTCATAAATTCTCCGCGCTTATTTTTCGAAACGTGACTATATTATCTTTTCTCGTTGAAAGAACTATACAACTATTTTGTTTTACTTCAACTAGTTGTTTCTGTGATAAGCTGGTAAACTCAGATAAAATTTTCACCGTTATAACATTTATGCAACAATGTTAGTTGCCATACGCCTCAAATACGGTTTGGCCCATTCCTAGAACATTTTTATGCATTTTTGGTGACTCTTGTGACATAAAAGTGACATAAAATCAGTTAATTACTATTTCTATACATCTAACATCACAAGGGTTTCATTACATAACAACGCTTGCCGGATCAGCTTGTATTACATAGAATTTACCTTTCTACGGCTATCTTGTATTTATACAGACCTTTCTCCCACACCTCTCCACGACACTCGACGCTAGCAGCGACCCACTCAGCTGTACGACCCCCAACATCATAGCTTGCTGGTTAGGGCTTAGTACCAGACCCGTGTCTTCTTTAGATGCCAGGTTGAAGATGTCACCAGCGAAGTTCAGGACTGGTACCGCACCACAGACTTCTCTGGAGAGAGCCGCGACCAGGGCTATTTGGAACGCCTTGGAGAGGATTTTGTCTGTTACTGAAATATTAACATTCATCATCATCAGCCCATATACGTTCCCACTGCTGGGACACGGGTCTCCTATGAGGGTACAGTGCGGGTTGGCGGATGTCACATGTCGTCGAACTTTTGATTCTTATTCCGATATATCGGTTTCCTCACGATGTTTTCCTTCACCGTTCGAGCGGTAATGATGTCACACCATGCGCAGATAAATTGAAAAATCAATTTATTTCCTGCGCGCTCACCTGGTCTCGAACCACGGACTTATCGATTCAAAGTTCGAGGTCTCACCACTGAGCCACTGCTCATTATATTTACATTCACAGACGTTAGAATTACGTTGAGGGTTATTGATTAAGCTGTACAAACAAGATGCTTGTATATTGGTAGCTATATTATAAGAAGTGAGAATGATTGCACTCAATTCATCTTTCTATTCAAGTTTTTGGATTGAATAAATCAGGTTCAGTGGCTTTGAAACAATACTATAAAATAGCGAAGAAAGTTGCTCAGAAAAGTAGGAATTTTCGTATGCTTATCGAACATTTAAATATAGTTTTGACAATCTATTTTTTACAATAATAGCGCGCAATAAGAGCAGACGGGTGAAACCGCGGAGTACAGCTAGTAAATAATATTCTTACGTATGCTTTTCAACATGAATTGTTTGTTCTCTTCGTCCTTTCTTTGTTCTTTCGTTATAACCTCTAGTTCTTCATGTATCACCGTGTCCATAGAATTTCGGCATCTGAGCCAAGCTAGTGCAGATGCTGCTTCCTGAAATAATAATAATTAACATAGATAAAAAAAACTATGGAAATAGAATACAAATAAATTATTGTATTGTCACTGATCCTTGATAAGAGTACCTGTTTTATTTAAATCTGTCCGTTTTTTACCAACCAAGTTGAGTTGGGATAAAATAGTTATAGAATCAGGAATCATTTTTGCTAATGTAAGATTTTTTTACTGTTCCATATTTTTTTTTATTTATCCATTCTAGTTTTTAAACTCATGAACGTAGAATGGATAAATTTATTCCTTGTTGTTTAACTTTTAGTTGGTTTGATTAACTAACTTTAATGAAATATTACTTTATAATTATAATAATTTATAATGCATATTGAATATTTCGTACCTCAACTTTTCCTTTCTTCACAAGGTACGAGGGTGACTCCGGCATCGCAAGGAAGACCACAAAATGTACGACAGGTATTGCTAAGAACACCCATAAAATGGTAGTGTAATTTAAAAGGTCGCCAATGATGTAGGCGAATAGACTGCCTGTGCCTGCAAAAAGTGCTCCCTGAAATGTACATAAAATGATAACAATACCACAGAATTATAAGTACTCTGTTAATACTATGCTGAATACTCGAGTTTTTTGGAATTAAAGAAATTGCAAGTCATCAATAAATGTTAAATTGTAATAAGCAACGAAATTCTAAATATATTGGAATTAAATAATTGGTTTGTTCAATAAACGTAATAAATTTCTCATTTTCAGCAGGCGCTAAATTTTATTGATATTGTAACTTGCATTAATAAAAAAAAAACACCTGTTTGTCTAAATAATCGATGGTAATTGTAAAAGTATGTAATTAAATGTAAATGACGTTTCGAAAGTGCTTCTCAAAGAAGTCTAATTGAATAAATAAATGTTTGAGTTTGAGTTTAATCCAAAACACAACACACGACAGTAAAAAAAAAATGAGACCGTAAAAGAACTCAAAGAAGTTCAAAGAACTTACCCAGCATCCCAAAGCGCCTCGTATACTGTCCTCACTAATCTCCTTTATGTAAGTAGGACAGGTGACACACGACCCGGCCATGATGATTCCAACCAGGGTCCGAGCTATTATGAACACCCAGATGTTCATGGAACATAGCTTGAGCAGCCATATTGCCTGAAACAGTTACATTTATATTTTTTGGAAATAAAGTTTATTGTTGTTGTTGTTGTTGTTGTTATTTAAATAGGTTCTGGAAGGTTCTAGAAGATTTAATTAAAACGACAAATAGTGTACATAGGTACTGTTATCTGTGAGATTTTTTATAAATTTTATCATTACAAATAGTAGGTAATTAAAACGATTGTTTTTTTTTTGTAAAATGCGAATTTGAAGAATATTTTTTGTTGCATAGTGTATTTATCAAGGAAATGAAAGCACATGCAACATTCTCTATCTAATTTTTAAGTCTGCAATATTTTGTATAGTTTCTATGTTTTAATCTGTTATCCTTCCTCGATAAATAGACGGAAGTCTACACAGTACACGTCATATTTCAATTCGAATCGGTAGGTAGTTCCTGAGATTAGCGCGTTCAACCAAACAATATCTATCTATCATCACAATACATATAGGTATAAATGAAGATCAATAATACTTACTGCCCCAGCCAGAGACATGAATAGCAGCGTGGTTTTCCTACCCAGTCTGTCTCCCAAATACGCCATGAGGTAAGTAGCTGGCACACATGATAGATACGGTAGTGATGCCATCCAGGATATCTGGAATATTTAACAAAAATCAAACTTTATGATAGATAAAGGATCATAAAGTTTGGAAGATTTTGTTTGTTTGTGTAACAATGAGCTTTAAACTTAGTGGTTTTCAAAATATATTACTAGTTGCTAAAGATTACATTAATATCCTGAATGTTTTTTTTTTTGCTTTGTTTCGTTCCGGGTTAATCTGACCAGTGCCGTCTTTACCATAGGGGCACAGGGGGCCAGTGCCCAGGGCCCCCCATCGTCAGGGGGCCCCCCTGGAGGAAATGTAGGACTGACAATTTTTCTCACATAAATCTCAAAATATTTTATTAAAAAGCAATACAGCTTTTTAATGCCAGAACGTCAGATCATTTTCAGATTTATTCGAATCAAAACATCTATGTTATTACAAGGTTATTACATGGAATAATTCGAGTGATTCGAACACCATTATAATTAACTTATCAGACATTTACTCGAATTATTTATTTACTTATTAACGTAATCTAATATATATTATAAAGGCGAAAGTTTGTATGGATGTATGGATGTATGGATGCATGGATGTATGGATGTATGGATGTTTGTTACTCTTTCACGTAAAAACTACTGAACCGATTACAATGAAATTTAGCACACATATAGAGGGTAACTTGGATTAACACATAGGATAGTTTTTATCCCGGAAATCCCACGGGAACGGGAACTATGCGGGTTTTCCTTTGCAAACGCGGGCGAAGCCGGGGAGGAAATCTAGTATAATATATTTTTACTTGAATTATTTTGAGATTTATGAAAATTACTAACAAGTCTAAGTTTACAGAATAGCATACAAGGGCGTTGTGACAAAACTTTAATCTCTGGGCCTCTAGACAAGTGGCAGAAACGCTAGAGAATAGAATCAACTATTGATACTAATTGATATAAGCTTATGACGTTTTGCTAATGTTTCGGTCACACTTCCAAGGACGACGACGACCACGACCAAAATTCCCATCCAGCCGAAATTTGGTGAAATTATTAAAAACACAATCTATACTTAATATAATAAAGCTGAAGAGTTTGTTTTTTTGTTTGAACGCGCTAATCTCGGGAACTACTGGTCCGATTTGAAAAATTATTTCGGTGCTAAATAGCCCACTTCTTTGGCAAGATTATAAGATACCAAAATCGTTGAGTTACTCCATGACGTTACGGTATTGTTATGATGCAACCTTGAAATTTTTCTCTCAACGCGCCTAAAGAAGTTTCACTTCAAAAATATATTAAAATTTCCTGACCTTCTGTTACTACGAAAAAAATTTTTCTTAAAAGTCAACAGATATTATAGGTTTTTCGTGATTTTTACCGAAACGGTAAGTTTTATCATATAACTACTTTTACCCAAATTGTAGATCATAAAATTATCTATACAAAAGAAACAATACATTATTTTCCTAAGATGTAGCTTCCTACCATTTTCTAAGATATAACGATTTATAAACTCATTCCATCCTTATAATATGCACACGTTTCTTAAATCACTTCACACCTAAATGATTTTATGAGAAAACTTATCGTTTCAGTATAAATCGCGAAATCACCTATTTTTTTATTTATTTATAACCTGGAATATGTTTTTTAATTCACGTACCGGAATGACAGTTAATTTTGAATTTTATTTTTAGTAATCCTTATTCCTTTGAACAATTTTACTAATTTTCTGCTGGATATGAAATTTTGTAGTTTTAAAGGTCCTAGAATTTAGTGAACTCTGTTCACACCGGACCATTTCTATACGAATAGATGACAAGCGTTTTGACTTTTGCCATTTGCCTAGGCTTTGAATAAATTATGTTAATAACGCACGCAATAATTTTGATCAATATGAAACAGCTACGAAAGAAAAAATCCAGATGCAAATTAAAAAGATAAATTTGAAAAAGAGAAAGGTATAAATTTATAAAAGAACCGAACCGACTCGAACCCGCATCCTTCGCGCCATTCCGGGGCGGATGCTTGACCAACTCAGCCACTCGTGACCCGCCGCCGGAGCAATCGAATTTATTCTATTCCTTCAGTTTTATGTGTCTTAAGGGACACACCGCACGCCATCTATTGAGATGATTTAACAACCATCTCAACCAATATGAAGCACTTTTCAGTGAATACAATATTGTAACGATGGAACACGACCTTTTTTGTTGAATTTATATTTTATTTATAAAGCATTTGAGTGCCATAAAACCTAAAATATAAATTTAAAGAGAAAGGTAATTTGAAAAAGTAATTCTTAAAATATTTCTTAATTAAATTTAATTAAAGTCAACTTTGGAGCGCCATTACAGTAGCAGCGTTTCAAATGAATTATATAAAAAAAAATAAGGAAAAAAAGTTTCCTCAAAAGACCATATTATAATACAACATTGGTCAGAAGTAACTTTTTTGTAAAATGTATAAAAAAATGGAGCAAAAATTTTACATAGAAATTTTCTTTAAGTTTTCTTATTACTTCTTTAAGTTTCAATTTAGGGCAAAAACATAATATATAATTGTGGGAAAAAATTTGCGTACCTAGTTTGATTTCTTTATATTTCAAAGGGCCCCCAATTCTTGTGTGCCCAAGGGCCCCGGCATAGTCTAAGACGGCCCTGAATCTGACCTGTGAAATATCATGTGGCTTGTAAGTAAATCTGCATAATGATATTATGTAAAAAATATCCCTGTCTGTGTGCGTCTGTTAAGTTTGAAATGATACATATAAAATGAAACAATATATGTATGCCACAATTTGCCTGCCACTCAGTGCAATAAACAAATGCGATTTTCAGTGGTTGCCTTGCTGACATCGGTGGTAAGTGTTTAATATGTAATAACGATTCAAAAGTGCTTCTAAAAGAAGTCTAATTGAATAAATAAATGTTTGAGTTTGAGTTTAACAGTGGATGTAGGTATGTATGTTATCACGCCTGAACTACTGAAACAGCCATACAACAACAACTATTGTAGGTGAAGCCTGGCCAGGTGAACTAATAGCAACAATAATATAAATATTTTACTCAAAGACCGTCAAATTGGCACTTTAAATTATTCCACTTGCATTCTTCACTAATAAATAATTAAATAATGTAATACTTAGTGTAATTAACATGTTAACTATGTTATTTTTATCTTGTCTACGTACAACATATTACTTTTCTTGTATTTTACGATCGCATTGAAAAATAGACTGTTATTTCATATCAGTAATGTATTTTTATTGTTAGTAATCACTGTATATTGAAAATATGCATATTGATAACGCAGTGTAAAAAATATTACAAAAAAAGACAAATAATCTATATATATAAAACTCAAAGGTGACTGATATAGTGATCTATCAACGCACAGCCCAAACCACTGGACGTATCGGGCTGAAATTTGGCATGCAGGTAGATGTTAGGACGTAGGCATCCGCTAAGAAAGGATTTCCCGAAATTCTTGCGGGAACGGGGAAAAACGGGGATGCACGTACAAAGTCGTGGGCAGAAGCTAGTATGAATATTGAATATAAATTAGACATTTTTTGGTGCTATCATTAATTTACTCTGATTATATTATTATTGGTTGATTTTAGATGAAGTCATTTAAATTTAAATAGATTCTTTAGTAAAGAGAATTCATCAGAGAATTCATTCAGAGCTAAAAGATGTAATAGTTTGGGTTAAAATTACTTGAGAAATTTTTAAAGAATACTTTGAAAAAATTAGATCACACGGGCGGATCAGGCGAGATTCCAACCCGCATATTTTACCATAAATTGTATTTTTAATTACTTGTCTATAATAATATTATAAGTTATTAAACTAAATGAATAATAGAAACAATGCAAGTTGCAGCTGAGGAGCGTATTTTATATTATACTAGCGGTCAGCCCCGGCTTCGCCCGTGGTACATATTTCGCAATAAAAAGTAGCCTATGTCCTTTCTCGGGTATCAAAATATCTCCATACCAAATTTCATGCAAATTGGTTCAGTAGTTTAGGCGTGATTGAGTAACAGACAGACAGACAGAGTTACTTTCGCATTTATAATATTAGTATGGATTCCTAATAATATAAACATTTCAAAAACTAAAAACTATCTGGAAAATATTCACGCTCATAAAAAATATACCTTCTAGATGACAATTATTGATTAACTTGATGACTCTACAATACTAGTGTATAACAAAATTGGAATTGAACATTTTGCTTGTAAGCGTTGATTAGAATTTAATCGATATATTTCTAATTACATGAAATGGTATTGACTTAAGCTATAATATATTTGTGATGCAGTTAATAAATAGTTCTTACACGTGTTTAAATATACATGAATATATATTTTCGTGAAATGGATAAATAATTTTCAACAACTACGGGGCACAGGGAATAAATAAATCGTTAAAATGACAAACTGAAGGAAAAATGCTATAGGAAATCTATCTTCTATTACCAATGACCTATTAGTCTATTACCTACTATATATTTTAATGTTATAAAGCTGAAGAGTTTGTTTGTTTGAACGCGATAATCTCACGTACGACTGGTCCGATTTGAAAAATGATTTCGGTGTTAGATAACATAAAACCACGGGGCACAGCTAGTCCATACTATTGTTTATGATTAGGTAATAAACGTAGAATACTATTATCTACAACACAGATCTGCTATAACTAAACTAATGTTATAAACGGGAAATTTTGGATTTTTAATCCAAAAACTTCTCCGCCGTGTTCACCGCTTAAATTCAAATTCAAATTCAAATTTCATTTATTTACAAGAATGTAGTTACAAAAAAGGTGTTGTTACAATATTAAGGCGCTAATACATTCTACCCACTATTTGGGTGTGCACTTATGCTAATACTAGCCCACGACTTTGTACGTGCATCCCCATTTTTCCCCGTTCCCGCAAGAATTTCGGGAAATCCTTTCTTAGGGGACGCCTACGTTATGACTCTACCTGCATGCCAAATTTCAGCCCGATACGTCCAGTGGTTTGGGCTGTGCGTTGATAGATCACTATATCAGTCACCTTTGAGTTTTATATATATATTATATATATATATAGATTACTGCTATAAACAGCTAAGCGTTCCCAGGACAAACGTTTAATTAATAATAGTTAATTATTTACCTCTCCATCAGTAAGAGGTACTCCTTTAGGCGATTCATTTGACTGCAGCAGTAAGGTCATTGGCGACATCCATCCTATACACGTTCCGTAGGTGAAAATGGGCAGACAAACTGAAAAAATTGTATTAATTTGTTAATGTAATATCTTCATAGTGGATTAATGAGACTACATTTATCAATCCTACTAATATTATAAATGCGAAAGTTTGTGAGGATGTATGTGTTTGTTACTCTTTCACGTAAATACTACTGAACCGATTACAATGAATGCTTTGCGGGTTTTTCTTTCAAAATGCGGGCGAAGCCGCGGGCGGAAAGCTAGTAGTTAGATAATTAAATGAATTAGAGAATAACGTTTTCGACTGGGATAGAAGTAAGTTAAATTAATTTTAAAAA
This sequence comes from Colias croceus, assembly GCF_905220415.1. NCBI lineage: Eukaryota > Metazoa > Arthropoda > Insecta > Lepidoptera > Pieridae > Colias > Colias croceus. The sequence continues at coordinate 2,244,834 of NC_059558.1, read as the reverse complement.
CGTTTTTATTATCATTATAGTTCATAAAAATATCATTAAATCACAATTAAAAATAACTTAATTACGTGCATTATATCGAAATGACTTCGGCGTATAAAAATACTTTGAAGTTTGAACTATGTATTCTTTTTTTTAGTCATCAAATGTATAATTTAAATTTGAAAAATGTTATGAAAATGGGTAGGTACCGTTTCGGAGGAGTTTATTCATGTATCGCAATATAATATATCCATACTAATATTATAAATGCGAAAGTTAACTCTGTCTGTCTGTCTGTTACTCAATCACGCCTAAACTACTGAACCAATTTTCATGAAATTTGGTATGGAGATATTTTGATACCCGAGAAAGGACATAGGCTACTTTTTATCCCGGGAAAATGACGCAATCCCGGAAATCCCACGGGAACGGAAACTAAGCGGGTTTTTCTTTGACTGCGCGGGCGAAGCCGCGGGCGGAAACCTAGTATACCATAATATATTTATAATTAGTAATTTCTATTCTTTAATTGTAATAAATGTGAAACTTTACTATTCTGTTTACGTATTTAATAATATTTGTATGAACTCATAAGGGAAGGCACTGTTTTCTGAAACACAGTTAATAACCTAGTTCAGAAGACAGAGCAAAATTATTGTGAACCGAATATGTAAAATTTGCTAATAAATATTATTTTATTTTTTATTATTATTAATTAAATAACCTTTTTGAATTAAAAGATCCGTAACAATAATGAAAGCGAGACATAATCGAATATACCTATTATAAAAATATATAAAAAAAATACTTACTCAAAACAGCACATATTATTTGATTTATTTTACTCCCATCTCCGAAGAAACTCAGCCTTTTCATACCTAAGTTAAACCTGAAATGAAAACAAATTCTTATCGCGCAATTATTTACAATGCATTAAAATCAATTACACACTAGAAAGCGGAGATTAAACACATTTAAAATTAATTTATACAAATACATATTTAACAATATTGTAAGCAGGAAATTTAATATAATTTCAATTTTTTTTTCCAAATATTTAAAGGTAGAAAAAAGTTCATAAAAATCAGTCTAGCTGTTACGGAGGAGCGAGAAACTAACACAACATAATATTATATCTCATGGATTTTAATATAATATATATAGAAGATGTGTAGCATTTTTCAATGCTTTTAATTAATTTGAAGATAATTTTGACTCGACATCGTTTCAATTAGTATGTATATTGAATTGTAATTTATTTAAGTGTTTAATTTATGAGTGACTAGCTGTTCCCCGCGGTTTTACCTGCATTGATCCTGTTTGTTACCGTTAGCTATTAGCGTGATGACATAATATAGCCTTCCTCGATAAATGGGCTATCTAACAACGAAATAATTTTTCAAATTGGACCAGTAGTTCCTGAGATAAGCAAGATCAAACAAACAAACTCTTCAGTTTTATAATATTAAGTAGGCATAGAACTATAGAGTATAGATCCTAGTAAAGCCAAAAGACTTCTCTATTAATTTCACACGTAATTTGTCGTTAGTTATAACAGGTCTTAAGCAATAGTTTATAAAATGGCCAAGCGTGTTTCGGTCACATACGGAAGGTTCCGTATTTATTTTTTCTATTTTGTTTGATTTTAGTTTCAACTGAATTAACCATACTTTTAAAAGTATGTTGTCGTTCACCCCGGGATATTAAAAAATAAATCTATAAAAGTAAGTAATTTTAAAGCGGAGCAAATCCGAAAAACCAAAGTTATTTAAGTCCAATCAGCTCATTATTAAACTGTGGTTAAGTTTAACTTTTTTATAATATTTACTATTGACATAAATCTATATTTTATAGTTAGCTATAGAATATATGGGGATCTAATTACTTGTTTTATGTATATATTCTGTCTTTTTAGTATACAGAACCCTAAAAATGGTCGTAGGTCGTATATCGGATGACCCTAGTTAAAAGATAATGGCATTAAACAAGCCATTGTGAATTGTGATCACTTTAATAAAGTGCTCTTTATTTGATGCAATAAATGACAATAGATTGAACTTGGCCCTTACTTCTGTTAATGTAAAAAAAATAGTTAAGGAGGTAAATTTAATAATTAATTTGTTTTAATTTTAATTTTATTTATTGTAATTTGTATTCTGTGTTAATTGTGTTTGTGGAGTCAAATAAACGATCTTTCTTTCTTTCTTTATTTCTTTAAATAAGTATATGATTTTCCTATAATAATAGCGTAACATTCATTAACAAGTCAGCTAAATAAAACAAATTACGACTTTATTAATTTCAAGTATGTAATATGTATTCTATAGTTCTAACACGGCCATTTGGTGGTCAATATTTTTAATTCGATCAAATTCTCCTATTTACATAGCAGTAATATTTCAAGGGAAAGTGATGGTGCTAGACGATGTACACAGGGTGTCCCACTGTTGGTATATCAAGGAGGTTATAGTAAAAAATATTTATAAAATTCCAAACGTATTTTTTTTTTCAAGAAGGTGAATGACCCATAACAAGCAACCCACCCAACTTTGCCACCAGCACTTGAGCTATCGTTTAAGATTATGTTTTCATAGACAAAATGCTCTCATTAGAGAAGCGGCACCTATATGCCGACGCGAAGCTAGAGAAGAAAACATGGATTTTCAGGAAAAATTTAGCAAACAATTTTTGACGTAATTTTGTTGTTTAAGTATTTTTTATGTGACCATTGAATGCAAAACTACGAGTCTCTTCGCGCTTAGTATACCAAAAGCCAATAGTGGGACACTCTGTATAGCTGTCATTTTTCGGCCCTAGAAATGATAATGCTGATTGTACGGGGGCAGACGAAAACTGGGTATAAGATAGAACACATAAATACGTATAGTATAGCAAAGTACGTATTATTTAACATTATAATTCATTTTTTTTAGAAGTAGGTTAAACTTTATTATTTTTGCTTGAATGTTAATTAAGCGGTCATTAAAATTATATTAAATGTCCTTGGAATGTTCATGATTATAAACGATCAATAAATTACTTCATATTAAAAGAACAATGTCCTCTCTGACTGTCTGTTCGTTATTATCTCAGCCCCCGGAATCACAGACACAAATCAATTGAAAATCTATTGTGTCGTGGCCGGATCGGGCCGCTCAGGGCTCAATGGGTTATTATAGTATGTTAGTTTGAAAGAATCGAACCTAGCATCGTTTTAGCATTTACAAAATATAACAAGGAACTAGCTTTCAACCCGCAGCTTCGCACGCGTTTTCAAAGAAAAACCCGCATAGTTCCCGTTCCCGTGGGATTTTCGGGATAAAACCTATCCTATGTGTTAATCCAAGTTACCCTCTATATGTGTGCTAAATTTCATAGTATTTGATAATTTCATTTCGGTAGTATTTACGTCAAAGAGTAACAAACACACACATACACATCCTCACAAACTTTCGCATTTATAATATTAGTAGGACTACGAGTACGTAACTAAGTATAATAATATCTTTTATTTCCTTGTACAAACAAACTTACACTCGTGATTAACTATTTTAATTACAGTGCAGTTTTTAATTACTTACATGAGTTACATTAAATGAGTAAAATTTGAATATTATTAACTCATTTCTTTTGGTATAAATGTCTGAATATGTAGAAAATGTATAAATTACCTTAATGTGACCATATTTTCCTTTCACAGATACAAGATCCAAACGTAAAAAAACTATCGTTTTGTTACACTTTAATTATTATTATTTTTGATTTTTTATATTCACTGACATTTAAAATAAAATACACACAAAAACAACACTCGTTCTCAAGCCGTATGTTCTGAAGCTCTTTTATGACTAGAAATGTGGGTAGTTATAATTTATATTCACAAAATACCCTCTACTTTGCAACTTTCTGGTCCGGTAACACAAAATTATTTTATGTAGCTATAAAATTTATTACCTAGTCAAAAACAATATTATAGATAACATAATAATATAATTGTTTTGAGTAGTATAAATCGTTTTGAGTTCATAGCTAAAAACTATAACGTTTTATAAAAAAAAAACTATTTTATAACATATTGGCAATGAAAATATTTCAATATTCTCATCATACCCAACGAAATGACTTCATTCATGGTTATTGATCGTCCCAAAATCACGCTGTATCGAAAAATAGCACGGTATCCCGAAATACCGAGATCGCGGTAATTATTTTTTTATGTCATTACAAATAATTTCCAGCCCTACCTAATACAGTCATTTTATACCCTAAAATAATCTCTATAAATAGGATACAATTTCCTACATACCTGCCAATTATGGCTCTGATCACTATTTATATTAACGCACGTCTTGTAACCACTCTTGTCGATATCTTTCTTCGTATTGTTCTCAAAGACTCACGTACAGTATTTCATGTTGCGGATAGTTGGTAGAATTTGACATTTTCAAATTGTTCGGTTTGTGACTTATTTTTTTAAGTTGGGGGTAGAATTTATTAAAATCCTTTCTTAGACGATTCCTATATCATAATCCGTCGCTAATTTCATTGATAAATCTATCAGTCATTCAGTCACCTTTGCGTTTTATTACAAGGAAAAATGACCACATGTGTTAAAATGATTTTATTTTTCAAAATATAAAAAATTAAAAACACATGAATTTCAAATTAAGTCATTAAAGGATTAATTCATTCTTAAAATAGTGTTACATAATGTGCAAAACACTACAGTAAAAATGTGAAGAAGAAAATTAAAAAGTGTTGACCCGTATCCGAAAAATGTCCTTATAGTTAAAAATGCAGTTATCCTTATAAAATACATACTTATACATATTATAATCACACAATTACAGTTTTAGATATTCTACAATAGACGAGGGTTTATCGTAAAACTTTGCATGTATAATGTCTATAATTTGATTTATTACTTGCTCGTTAATTCCTAGGAAAACGTTTACATGGTTTTATATTTACACTTTTCTAGATATCAATAATATGCAATATAACTATTTGCTATTCATTTCGTATAAAAAATTGGGAGTGTTTATTTTATTAATTACATGGGCGTAGCCTAGCCATGGGCTCAAGGTGGGGCAACAATAAAAAATAATATGTAACTAGCAACTGTATGTACCAAGTATGTACCCAAAGTTATATCCAGGTCTTCAAATTCCGGCGGTACAGCCGCCGGCATTTCCGAAGGCATTCGCGAAGGCATTCGCGATGGCATTCGCGAAGGCATTCGCGAAGACATTTGCGATGGCATTCGCGAAGGCATTTGCGATGGCATTTGCGAAGGCATTTGCGAAGGCATTCGCGAAGGCACTCGCGAAGGCATTCGCGAAGGCATTCACAAAGGCATTTGCGAAGGCATTTGCGATGGCGAATAAGTGTAAAGTAAAAAGTATCAGTGAGTTGTAGAACGTGTAAAACAACAAAAGTGAAATTGGATAAGTTAGTGGGGTAACTAATTGGGGTACTATACTCATTTTTCTTACAGTTCATGTAACATAGAAACCTCAGCTATTTTCTTTTTTCGTGTGTAATTCGTTATTCGAATTATTCTTATTCAAAACACCTAATAAGGTGTTTTGAATAATTTTTGAACAATAGTTCACCTACCACACCACGAAATAGATCAAAAAATCTTCAGCCGTTTGGTCGCTGGGCGTATGACACTTGTTAGGTGTTAGTCAGTCAAAAGAGTTAGTATAGGTACTTACTTCAATTTTTAGATTTGGTTAGGTATCTAGTATCTACCTACCTTCTAGGTTAAAGCTAGAGTGGGGCAAGTGCCCCTCCCTGCCCCACCGTGGCTACGCCCATGATTAATTAGACAAATTTTCATTTTATAAATTTCCCACTTTCACAGCAGCATATTATAATTTAACAGTATTGACATAAACTGAACGTTAATTGAAGCACATTTAATTTCGTGACAGTATATATATTCGAAATTACGTGATTGTAAAAACAATTTAACTTTTGTTCAATAGACTATTGCTTATTTTGCGATTATATGCTAGGAGACGTCAGACGTGTAACTTCTGTGTATGTTTGTAGAGATATCTAGAGTGCAAAAATGTAAAACAGATTTCGCTCATTTTATTATATTATACTTACTTATAAGAAAACGATAGAATTTAGAAAATATAATACCTATAGTGAAGTTTTGAAGATTTTTTGTCATCTTCATAATTCTGACCGCCTCCTTGGTACAGTGGTTGACGCGTGAGCGTAGAACCGAGGGGTCCTGGGTTCGATTCCCGGTGGAGACGAAGAAAAAAAAATGTCTCGGTCTGGTAGGACACAGAAGGCTGATCACCTACTTGTCCCTAAAGAAAATCGATCAGTGAAACAGATGTATGCATAATGCATCTGCCCCTTACCCCACTACGGGGACACGGGACTTCACACACACACTTTTTCATAATTATGTCCAGTTTATTTATTTATTGTTTACAAAATAAATAATCTGGACATAATAAGAATCATTTACCAGCACACGTCTTTTTCTTATACAATCAACTAGGTTTCAGCCCGCGGCTTCGCCCGCGCATTCAAAGAAAACCCCGCATAGTTCCCATTCCCGTAGGATTTCCGGGATTGCGTCATTTTCCCGGGATAAAAAGTAGCCTATGTCCTTTCTCGGGTATCAAAATATCTCCATACTTCATGAAAATTGGTTCAGTAGTTTAGGAGTGATTGAGTAACAGACTAACAGACAGACAGACAGAGTTACTTTCGCATTTATAATATTAGTATGGATAATATAGTATATATATTATGAATAGTATGGAGTTCTAAAACTGAGTTTAAATCATGTATTCTAGGAAAATAGTCTAAATTGAGCACTAGATTGATAACGTTACGTAACGTAACGTTGTTTTGAAGTCACCCAAGCATTCATAATTATATATAATCGTATATAACGACTTATATAGTATGTACTTTAGTTAAAAATATCTACGTTATCGCAGGGATACAAATTTTACAGACGATTTTGAAAATAAGACGCATACATTTGACCCGGTGGGAAAGAAGCGAGTAAATCTGACTAGAAGTTAAATCATAACCTATCCTATCCTACTAATATTTTAAACGAGAAAGTTTGTGAGGATATGGTGAGGATGGATGTACATAATTATGTATGTGTATGTATGTATGTTTGTTACTCTTTCACACAAATAGTAGTAAACCGATTAAAACGAAATATAGTGCACATATAGAGGGTAACTTTCATTAACACATAAGATTAACACATAAGAGTTTTATCTCGGAAATCCCGGAACGGGAACTATGCGGGTTTTACTTTAAAAACGCGGGCAATTCGTGGGCGGAACGCTTGTAATTAATAATACTTATAGACATAGTTAATACAAAACAACAAAATAGGTTATCAATTCCATACGCTTGTTTATTATTGGAACTACGAAATATAGGTACTTAACTAGCTTACCGCCCGCGGCTTCGCCCGCTCTGTCTAAATCCTAATAAATTATATACTAAAACCTTCCTCTTGAATCACTCTATCTATTAAAAAAACCGCATCAAAAACCGTTGCGTATTTTTAAAGATTTATGCATACAAAGGGACATAGGGACAGAGAAAGCGACTTTGTTTTATACTATGTAGTGATGATAATATAATTATTATTATTAAAATAACTACTTAATAATCTATTTGGGATTCCAAACAAATAGGTAGGTACCCACATATTATATAGTTTTATTTCTAACAGCTATTTTTATTTGTTTATATTTTGTCAGTGAAAATGTGAAGATTTGTTCACGAGTTTAAAGAAAATATGTTTATATTGAGAAATGTGAAGCAAACATCAACTATTGAACGTTTATTTCTTCCTGATTTATATTTACAATTTTTTTACCATATTCTTAAATCTATCTTCAAGCGTAGAGTGAATAGGTAGGTACCTTCTAGGGAAGCGCGTTCCATCTTAGACCACATCTCAGCTTAACATCAGGCGAGATTGTGGTCAAGCGCTTCCCTATTCCCAATAAAAAAATTGCGTAAAACAAGCAAAGAAAATTTTTCTTTATATTACCGAAATAATCACAACAATCCGATACTCTGTGTTTGCAAAAAATGAACAAACAGACAAACCTATTTATAAACAACCAGGACCTTACCTAACAATGTCTGAGACGCCCACTCGAGATAAAATTAAAGCATCCTAGAATCGTAATTCCCTGTTCAATTATATAATAAATGATAATACATGCCATTTGCTCTTGTATTTTGAACTCACACACAATGTCAAACAATTTAATTCTATTTTTAAGCTATTGCATAGCTTCTATCGTGGGCCTTGAGCGCGGGGACCGAATCGAGAAATTCCGTAACGAAAAAACCTCACGCTCCCCACTCCGACGGGCGGAGGTGTGGCTTGAAGGCATAGCATGCAATAGCTTTACCGCGGCAGTCCCGCGTATTTACAAACTATACATAGCCAGAACGCAACCATAGGAAACTGCTCGTGTATACTTTGTAATGCTGTTTTTAAGTTTGTTATTACAAAATATACACGAATTTTGCGTACTGATCGTGTATACTTTGTAACGCGGATGCTTGCTTCTTCGTTCCAAACTATACACGATCAGTACGCAAAATATAACTAAATATACCTACTACACCACTTACGCTTGAGCGAAATAATAAATAGGCGTAGGCAATCAAAGACTTGTACAGCTATATAATTATCTATCTACTTTTATTCTTCTTGATTGATTCAGTAAAATATGGAATAAAAATATTATTAGGTGAGCTTAGAAAAATAAATAGGTAACAGATATAAGTTATCTATGGGTTAGTTTAGGTTCGTGTTTTTTTTAATTACACAAAAATAGGAGCCCCGCGAAGCGGGGCTCCGTCGCCTCGCAACCTTCTTCTTCTGGACTTATTAGGTTCTTACATTTTAGCACTATTGTCATTGTCATTGTCACTAGTGTATTGTAAGTCGTGCAGTATAGTGGGGAACGAAGACACAAGCATCCTGGATACAAAAAATATACGATCAGTACGCAACATTACATACACAATACACATGCATTTTAATAATAGATTTCAAAACAGCAATACAATAATATAAACGCGAGCAATGGAAAGACGCCGCGCTTACTCCGAAACATACACGATTAGTCCGCATGCGTACTGGCGCTGTATATTTTGGAGCGCTATTCTTACTTACTTCACTACAAAGTATACGCGAGTACTTGCGTACTGCTGTTGTATAGATTGGAAGAACTTTGTAAAAAAGTTATTTCCAAACTATACGTGATTAGTTTCACACCGTTGCGTACAGTGTGCCTAGTGCGAGTTTTCATCGAGTACGAAACGTTCTTAGATTACAAAATAAAAGACAGATGGAGCGTTGCCGAACTAAACCGAATAATTTATCGTCATTTTCAATAAAGCTATGTGTGCTGTCATTTCGTACGTACACGGTGCTTTTGTGTGCGTGTAATGTTGCCAGATATTGAAAAATTTCCCAAATTTTTCCCCGACTACGCAAAAAAGAGGGTTATGTTTTTCGAGTTTATGGATGTATACTATAATATAAACCGTTGGACCGATTTTGAGTTGTGAGGTTTCATTGCAATGATCTGAATTATTATGTTAGTGGCGGTAGTGACGTAGGCTATATACATAAATGAGAAGTCAAGTTTTAATTTTTATTTAAATTCTTTTATTACATAAAGTACCTGCCTACTAAAGTTATATATGGACAAAAAAAATGTATTCAATTTTTTATTAAATAAATTACATAAAAAAGTTTCAATATTAACTATAATAATTATATTATTTTTTATTTTTCATAATATATGAATACGAATAGCGGTAGTTTTTAGTCGAGAATACGGGACACTTTATTTTCATCATATACATCATGGAGTTCACATAAATTAAATCGCTAGCGAAAACGACTATGACGTTTTTAAGCTTTATAAAAGTAATATTATTAAAATAATCATGAACCTTTAGTGCACTATACAAATAATCACATTCACGATCGAATAATCCAACAGCATTATAGGTCTACCAGAATCTGATGGCATATTTATATTTAAGAAATAAAAGATTTTCATGTGGCAATTTATTTGACAACTATCAAATTGGTTGTCAAATTATTTGTCTTTTTTGCAGTTGATGAATAATTTTTAGGATTTTGTCTAAAAAATCTTCGAAAATGTCGAAAAAGCAGCTGCGATCACAAGCAATAGGTGTTGTTTATAATATGTATAGAAAAACATTCGATGAAAAAGGGTCAAACACATCACAATTTTCAAATTTGAAGATTTTATTGGTACATTGGACTTACCCGTTTTGATACTTTAAATTAAAATAATATTATATGTAGGTAACTATAATATTGTTTGTTGATTAGAATATAATTTTATGAAAACTTATTACAGGAGTTTCCAATACGGCTAATAGTCAAGTCCAAGCTGTAAAGTCAATTTTATAATGTGTGTATCTGTTAATACTTACGAAAATAAACATAGTTTTATTTTATTTTTTATTTTATTTAATAAAAAATTATGAGCAGTTTTGATCTACATTATGATTATATCGATATTTTCACATGGCATACTGGTAATGAATAATATACAAATATAGGAATGTGTTAATAATAATATGTATTACCTGTATAAAAGTAATATGTATAATTGTATATTATACATGTAAGTATGTACCTACATAATATTAAGTGGATATCTCATTATTAAGTACAGTATTGTCCATTTATGTAATGTGACAAATGATATTGAGGACAAAATAAAAAATAAGCAGTATCAAGATCGTTCAGTCCATTTTCCCTAGGGTTGCACACTCCAAATTTTGATTTCCCTAATTGCCATCAGATTCTGGTTTACCTATACCCTGAAGATCCTTTAACCATTTTACCGTTTTACCAATAAAAATGGCAAATTCATTTTCAAAATACTGGCAACATACGTTGAAGTTTTGTATTCCTTCATATCTGTAAAATTATTATTCGTATTAAAGAAATAAATCAGCCAAATAATCTACAGAAAACTTGTGAAACGATGTTTTATCTTTTTTTTTTATTTTCGGGAACAAATTTTACAGCGTTTTATTATCACAAGACGGCATTTTTTTACTAAAATTGCAAACCCTTTTTGACGTATTGCATGACACTATATGCGCTATAGCACTGGTGCAGCGACGTATTTGTTTTTGATTTCGTATTTTCTTTGACAAGGGCGGCGGGCGGTTGTCATGCTCCATCTGTACTTTATTTTGTAATCTAAGGAAACGTTACTATCGCGTTTGCGTCACAGCCGAATTAGTATGGGAAATCGAACAGAGCCCCTAGCGGACGTATGGGGAAGCTTTGATTCCCCATACAAATTTCGCTGTGACGCAGACGCGATAGTAACGTTTCGTACTCGATGAAAACTCGCACTAGGCACACTGGCCTTGTATAGTTTGGAAAGACGCGGCAGTCCCCGAGTGCCACACGTTTTTTTTATACATGTATGTAAATGGTCACAAGTCACAACCATATTTTTAACGACAGGTGGCCTATTTGCCCCTTTGCTACTTCTGCCATAAAAAAGTAAATGTTGAGCCAAAATTTTTGTATAGAATTCAATATTACTAGGTACCTACTTAATTATATGACATGATACCTACATACAGTTAAAAATCTAACTTAAAAAATTCCCACTGAATTGAAATTATAATACACTAGCAAACTGGGCGAACTCCGTTTCGCCACCAGAGACACCATTTCTTTGCTATAAACCTCACGGAGCCCGAGACTTTTCCAACAAATGCAAAACTTATATTTATAAATTTATAAATGCAAAACCGTTGAAATCGGTTGGTGCGTTCTGGAGTTAAGGCGTCAGGAAGGAAAATCCGACTTATTTTTATATAGTAGATAACTACAAATACAAAAGAATCAAACTAAATTAAGGAATAAAATAACAATGAATAATATTTCAAATTTCAATGCCAACCAACACGTGGTGTATAATTTTAAAACTATGTTATTTAATTTCAAACACTTAAACAAATAACATACCGTAACTGAAAGAAGAAATAACTCTTAGGAAACCTTTTCATGTTGTTAGGTTTTCGAATACGTTTCATGTTAAACTCGAACATTTTTTTAAATAAAATTGGTAAAACACAATTTAAGAAACACTGGTTTTTAGTAAAACAGAAAACCAACTATAAAACTATTATAATATTATGTGTGTATTTAGATTTCTTTTTTCGCGTGTTTTCATACCTACTTCTTTATCTTTGCTTATAATAAAAAAATATGTATGTCAGGTTGCATATTATGTACTGATTACAAAATTTCTATTTTAACGTTTTTACTGATGTTTTAGTAAAGATGGTAATATAATTTAAATAAATAATATAAAAATAATTCATTGTTTATTCAATTTATGGAATATATTATTGTAAATAAAACTACTTTTTTATTATATTGCCTTCATTACTTCACTTCACTTTAATCTATGTGTATAAATCGGGTTGCCCGGTAGAGATGACCAGTAACATAATAAGGTTCACTTTTCCCACACTGTGTCTCTGTTCGCTTTTCATATAAATAAATTCGCAGATGAAACCACGAGTATGGACCAGTTTTTATTATCTATATTTGATCATTTATCAGAGATAATAACTGGCAACATTTAAATCTATAAATGATATCGCCGCGGCCGTCCCCGGAGAATAAAATGATAATCGCCATTATCATAGTTTTATTGTTATGCAATATTTGAAGCCGACGTAGCCTAATACGTCTATACAATTTTTTTTGTAATTTTTCTCCTGTAATCCACAAAGTTATAAGATATTACAATAATATTCACTGCTTCTTCCCAGAACATATTCGTACTAGAAAATATTATAAAGATATAATACGTTTACGTAAAATATATAAACGTAAAACTCCGTCCTTCTAAAAGAAACTTAGTATTTGTGTTATTTTATTTTATTAAAGTGAAACTTTTATTACATCGTCTCAAACTTTTTGGTCTGTGTAGCGCATGTCGCGTGTATCGCGGCTGCCGAGTAGGTATACCTACTCGGCACGCGACATGCGCTACACAAAGCAGTGTTCGGAACCGTTCGAACAGTTTCACTTTTACCGTGGATAAAACCACACAACATTTTTTTTCTTTATATTAAACTAAACAATACTGTTTTAGATTTATAAGCTTAAGATGTTTCATTTTTATATTTTTGGTAATAATGCCGCCATAAAATAAAAATATTATGCACTAAAATTATTTTGGCGTTTTCAACATAAAATACGTAAGTAATTCGGAACACGATGAAGTGTCACAGGAATCATCATAGGTGAAAAGGACTATAGATACGAGATATTTTTTCAAAATTTTTTGAAGTGAAACTTCTTAAGGCGAGAGCAAAATTTCAATGTCGCGTCATGGAGTTAAAGGCGATGATTTGGTATTTTTGAAACTTGTCAAGAAGTTTTAGTTCTGACACGTGTGCTCGGCACACACGCTCTTTTTTATAACACATGGTCTTAAATAAGGAAATAGTTAAAACACTTAAAACTTTACCTATTTTTCGTTCCATTTGGTAATAACGGAGTTTTACAATCAACACTACCGCACTGCATTTTACTATAAACAAAGTAATAATTAAATGTATATTATTATACATTTTATCTTCTCGTAAGCCGGTCAAGTTATGATTATTTGAGTGGAGTTGTTTACAATCTTGCAAATTGTACTAGATATCTATATTATAGTACCTACAGTGGTTCTTCTCCGTAGATACTGCTTTCCGAAGCGGTGGTAAATGTTAAAAATATGTAATGACGTTTCAAAAGTGCTTCTCGAAGAAGTCTAATTGAATAAAATATAAATGTTTGAGTTTGAGTTTGAGTTTAATTAATTATACTTACTAGGGATGCGCCGAATACCGAATACATATTCGGTATTCGGCATATTCGGCATCTTTTTCACTATTCGTATTCGGCCGAATTATTCGGTTTAGGTGCCGAATATATTCGGTATGAGTATTTCTACTTTCTTGGCTATAGAACTAAATAAATAACTTCATATTATGAATGATTTATGTCATACTATACACAAGTCAAAGAAATCCTATGAAGAATGTTTGAACCTAAGGTATACAGGGTGTAATCGTTAAGTGTGCACAGGCGATTATTCCGTAACTATAACAGATATCAAAGAACCTTAAACTGATATTGAAAGTACTATACCTAATGAGTAAAATGACAATAATAATTTTTTAAAAATAAAACGAGAAATATCCAAAAATGTTACATGAAAAGCTCCCATACATTGTCCCATACAATGTTCGAGACGACATCCTCGATTTGGAATACCATTGTATTCCACATCGAGCTCTATTTACAGTCTCTAAATGAACTTTCATTAAAATTTGCGAAATAATTATAGCACAAAATCAAATAACAAAGCAAAACCTTTCATATTAAATGTTTGAAATAGTCATATTTCATACTAAATGTATGGGAGCGTTTCATGTAACATTTTTGGATATTTCTCGTTTTATTTTTAAAAAGTTATTATTGTCAATTTACTCATTAGGTATAGTACTTTCAATATGAGTTAAAAGTTTTTTGATATCTGTAATAGTTATGGAATAATCGCCTGTGCACACTTAACGATTACACCCTGTATAAAATAAATCGATCATTACATTTCAAACCAAAGTTTATTTTGTAAATTTACATAAACATAATTTAATCATGTTTATTATTTAGTCAGTATTTAATATTTATAATACTTTAAATCCTGAAGTCTGAAGACAATGCTTTTAGTCCCAATAGAAAATGACATTACGTCCGCTCATATTGCAAACACTAACTTAAAGTAAAAATATAAAAATTTTAAACAATTTAAAAATTTTAATAATTTGTGCGAAGTTTCAACACAACTGAGACGGCACGGAGTGCGCGGGCGATATACGCGGGTGGCGGGTGGTGAGGTAAGGCTCGCTCGTCACCGAGCCGGCAGCTACTTGCGACCCGTTAGAACCGGTTTACGCATCAAAACACGTCAAAACATTGCACCGAATAATTCGGCCCAATATTCGGTTCGGTAAGGTTCTAACCGAATAGTATTCGGTATTCGGTTATTCGGTGAAACCACTATTCGGCGCATCTCTAAATTACTTAGGTACCTAATTATTTTTCGTAACCAAAATTGACTTGCAAGGGTCATGCACATAGATATAATACTGATAAGTTTAATATGTTTATTGAATTATTTCGTTTGTCAACAAAAAACGAGATAGGTAGGTAGTATTGTTCCTACCTACAATGTAACAGTAACATAGAAACAACGTATTATTACACGAAATGCATTTTATACACTAAAATTTTAACGGTTTTTCAACATGATTTATTCAATAAATTATTTTATACACGCCACGTTTCAAATATTTACCAAAGAGCAGATTTTTATCCGAATACGCTAGAGCAATTAATTTTTTTAATTGATTTTCATTTAATTACTTTTTAAGAAAATCTCCTAAATTATAATAATATCTTATAACATTGGATTGAAAAAAAGAATAACTAATAGATACATAATCACAGAAAGATACGCCAAATGTGTCGCTTAGCGCAAAACTTGACAACGGCTGAACCAATTTCGTTAATAATTCTTCTTTTTATAATATTCGTTGAACTACGAGGGTGGTTCTTAATGCAGAAAAACGTAAACATGTACCACGGGCGGAGCCGGGGTCGACCGCTAGTTAATTATTTGCGCCTGTCATTTTACTTCAAGACAAGCTTTGAATCATGAAATGATAAATATTTAAGAAGGAGTATAAAAATAAATGAGGTTATTGTCATTGGAATTTCAATAACTAAATAATATTTGCATATGTTTTAAAATAGGTACATAGAGTCTATAATAATTTTAACGTAAAATAATATTATGAATATATTTATGTTGCAGTTGTGGCTTATTAAAGACCTTTGACTTTAAGGAAAAAGTCGGGGTTTAGCTCTAGATTTGTGTAAATGGTAAATTAATTTTACAATTATCAGTTCTGTTCAATCAGTGAAGGAAAAATAAGAGTGAACATCATAGAACATCATCTGCAAGTCATCTGCAGGCAACTGTGTTGAATCAAACATTTCATAATGATGATATTATCTATACTAATATTATAAAGCTGAAGGGTTTGTTTGTTTGAACGCGCTAATCTCAGGAATTTGAATTCTTTCGGTGTTAGATAGCCCATTTATCGAGGAAGGTCTTTAACATCATCCTAAGACCAACAGGAGCTGGTTTTAGAACATTGGAACTCATATAAAAATGATGAAATATTACCAGTCTTATTACAGGCGCGGTCCCAGCCTGACATTTTGGAGGGGGACACGCAGCTGGAAAGGTATGGAATCCCCCCCCCAACCGTACTCGCTAAATATCGTATTCAAGTGAAGAAGAAGTGATAAGCAAAAACTTGAGAAAATCGTACTCGATAAAATAGAAAAAAATTCTTATACTGTACAATCTAATATATAAAAATCAATGCCACTTTTCGTTGTAATTCCATAACTCGAGAACGGCTGAACCGATTTCGATAATTCTTTTTTTATTATATTCCTTGAAGTACGAGGATGGTTCTTATGTAGAGAAAACGTAAACATGTACCACGGGCGAAGCCGGGGCGGACCGCTAGTATATTATAAAAAAACCGGCCAAGTGCGAGTCGGAAGCCGTTAGCTGCAAATTTTCGCAAATTTCAACATTTGCAAGGGATTAAAAACAGGTTTAAAGAGAACTTTAGATGTGCGAGTGACTCCGATTTGCACCAGTTTTTTTATAATATAATTTTTTTACAATATATTATATTGTACAGTATAAGAATTTTTTTCTATTTTATCGAGTACGATTTTGGGGGGGTCATGTCCCCCGTGACCACCCCCCTGGGACCGCGCCTGTCTTATTATCATACTAGCAGTTGCGTAGCTTCGCCTGCGTGGAAAAGATCCCCTTATTTTATCCCCTTGGGGACAGAATTACATAATCATAATCCTCTCTTAACGGATACCTACGTCCTAACATCTACCTGCTGCCTGCATGCCAAATTTCAGCCCGTTCTGTCCAGTGGTTTGGGCTGTGCGTAGATAGATCACTATGTCAGTCATTCAGTCAGTCACCTTCGAGTAAATAAATAAATAAATAAATAAATAAATAAATAAATAAATAAATAAATAAATAAATAAATAAATAAATAAATAAATAAATAAATAAATAAATAAATAAATAAATAAATAAATAAATAAATAAGTAAATAAATAAATAAATAAATAAATAAATAAATATTATAGGACATTATTACACAAATCGACCTAGTCCCACAGTAAGCTCAATTAAGGCTTGTGTTGTGAGTACTAGGCGACGATAAATATAATATTTAATAAATACATCTATAGATAATAACACCCAGACCCAAGAACAAATAATTGAGTTCATCACACAAATATTTGCCCTGACCGGGGATCGAACCCGGGACCGTCGGCTCAGTAGGCAGTAACTGTACCACTGCGCCAACCGCGTCGTCATATCAAATCTATACATATAATAAATCTGTAGAAGGGTCAATTCTGTACATTGAAAATATTGAAAAAATAAATAGCAGGAGGTGTTACTGGATCGATACCAAACCCAAATACGTGATTAAAAAAATTTTTGTCTGTCTGTCTGTCTGTCTGTCTGTCTGTCTGTCTGTCTGTATGTGAAGGCATCACGTGAAAACTACCGGTTCGATTTCGATGAAACTTGGTATAATTATACCTTATTATCCTGGGCGTAAAATAGGATACTTTTTATCCTGGAAAAATACGTAGAAAAAAAAATAATCTTAATTTTTCAGTTTTATCCATAGACGTTGTTCTGTAGAACCGCGAACACACGTTGCGTATTATCATAGGCCTAGCCGTATTTGGGTACAATAGATATTTATAAGATGCAGTCATTGTCAGAGTTACTCAAAATGGATAAACCATCCACGCGAAGACCGACATCCGCGCGGACGGAGTCGCGGGCGGAGGCTAGTATATAATATAATGATATTTTATCATGATTTTGCATACAACGCAAGGGACACACGACTTCATCTTAATATTATACTATTTTAACATAAAGTAATATTAAACCAGGTAACTGGCCCGGATTCGCTCGTGGTACATAATATATAATTATATTATCTATAGCACTCAAGTATCATGTTTATTGTTTATAATATTTATCGGTGATCTGTCACCGATAAATATAAACAATAAACATGATTTATAAATTTACACTACACCGATTTCAAAAATTCTGATTTTTGAAATCGGTCCCTGAGATTTCTTGTGAATTATTCGATTTTGATTCAATACAATACCTATAATTAATTTTATAAACAAGGAATATAATATTAAACCTAAGAATTATGAACAAGTCTACATAATTTATTAGATATAAATATCTAAACTCACGTAACTAATTTAAATTATTCATATTATAATATTGTTGCATTATTATTATAATTATTGTCGTCATAGTTATTATATTTAATTTTACACTCTGGAATTTTGTTATAATAACTAACAATAAGGAAAAAAATGTTAGTGTAAATAATATTTTTTGTAGGTACGACCCATAATGCATGTCCTTTATTTTAATGGTCTCTACAGGGAATTCAACTCAAATAGGCAGAAACAAACATATTAACTTAGATAAAATAAACACATATAAAATTCAAAGGTGATTGATTGACTGATTGACATAGTTATCTATCAATCAAGTGATCCATCAACGCTCAGCCCAAGCCACTGAACGGATTGGTCTGAAATTTGGCATGCAGCTAGATGATGACTTAGGACGTAGGCATCCACTAAAAAAATGTATCAATTCTTTACCCAATAAGGTGAAATAGGTTATGAAAGTTTGTACTATGAAAAATTTTCTACACGCAGTCGAAGCTGCGGGCAACAACTAGATCCTATGACAAACTAATTTCAGCTTGAATATTCATATTAAATCACACGATGCCATATTTATTGTACCAATGTTAATATTAATGAGAAAACAATATATTAATCATCTAGGAAAAGCAATAAAATACAAGCGTATTAATATATATTACTTAATAATAATATGTATTATTCACATTCCAATTGATAAATGTTGCAATGAATATATTATAATATTATTTAAAAGATTCACTGTCCGTGTATTCGATTTAAAAGAAAGACAAACAGACACTCGTATTTATAAAAATTTTAACTATGTATATCAAAATAATGACGCATATTATGTCTCTATGAACAATGACCTATTATACTAGTAGACGCGGCATACGCCAACATCATTGCACTAAAAAACAGAGTAATTAATACATACCTACTTACTATAAATACAGTTGTTCTCTCTTTCACTCTCACGCACGAGACATAATACATGTCTCACTCATGTACTTCGTAATAACAACTGCCGATTAAAATATAAAAAGAACGTCCAGCCACGACGCTGAATGTTGCGTGACTAAGTGAAACTCGGGCACTTAGCTGAGTTTTTTCTTGCCAAAATAGAGAGCGGGTAACGTATCTAGCTTTTTTATATATCATAGTCTATGAAAGTGTTTTTTTAAATAAGTAGCTACTGTCAATATTTACGTAGCTTCGTGGGTCAGATTATAGAGAAACCCACAAAAAGTCTTCCCTAATCATTTAAACAAAAAAAAAATCTATCTATCTTGTACAGTATATAATATTATCGATTCAATAAAAAAAAAAAAATATTACAAAAAATAAAATATGAGCAATTTTCAAACGGATGCAAGTAAAACCGCGTGTAGAATATCACTACCCATACTATAATATTATAAATGCGAAAGTAACTCTGTCTGTCTGTCTGTTACTCAATCACGCCTAAACTACTGAACCAATTTGCATGAAATTTGATATGGAGATATTTTGATACCCGAGAAAGGACATAGGCTACCTTTTATTGCGAAATATGTACCACGGGCGAATCCGGGGCGGACCACTAGTATAGTATAAAAAGAAGCTTTAGGTATCTGTCCCTATGCATGCTTATATCTTTAAAACTACGCAACGGATTTTGATGCAGTTTATTTAATAGATAGAGTGATTCAAGAGGAAGAGTTTAGTATATTATAACAATTTATTAGGTTTTAGACATAGCGGGCGAAGCCGCGGGTAGATAGCTAGTATAATATAAATGTAATTCTTATCAATAACAATTTCTCAATTACATGCGCTAAGAGGAAAGAAGCATATTTTATTATTATGTAATAAATAAAATATAATAAGTAGAAATAGGGAAAATAAGAGTATGTACCTTAGTGAAGAACTTAAAAAAATATGACTGACGTTCAGGCTACCTTAGGGTAAAGCATAATAGGTACCTAAAATAAAATCTAATCCATACTAATACTAATACTAATATCCATACTAATATTATAAATGCGAAAGTAACTCTGTCTGTCTGTCTGTTACTCAATCACGCCTAAACTACTGAACCAATTTTCATGAAATTTGGAATTGAGATATTTTGATACCTGAGAAAGGAAGGCTACTTTTTATCCCGGGAAAATGACGCAATCCCGGAAATCCCACGGGAACGGGAACTATGCGGGTTTTTCTTTGACTGTGCGGGCGATGCCGCTGGTGGAAAGTTAGCTTTGATTATAAAATGTTATATACTCAATTATCTATTTACAATTACAATCATTTTGGTAACTATTTCATAATACAAAATGTAATCCAACTTGTTGCATAAGATTTATTCATCATTAAAATTATTATGGAAAAAAATAGAAAGAATATCAAGGAAAATTAAAATTAAAAGTTCCCTGGGTCACCATCTTTTACGAATAATGTTACATCTAAATTAACTGTAGGTATATGTATGAATCATCTCTACAAAATAATAACAATATTACGAACATTCAGAACTATAGGAAAAATTATCAAAATAATGTTATTAATATGATATTTGTATTTTTTTGTAAGTTTGGTACCAAACTCCACCTAAATGTATGACCGATTTTTATTAAATTTCCAAATTCAGTAGGTCTGGCAGATTGTATTTAATTTGTTTTACCTCTTAGTTATATCAGCTAAGACGACAAAATCCTTTATTTAAACACGCTTTATTAGGTTCACCTGTGGACTCTGTGGACTCGATTTTGACCCACTTTAAACGGACAGGTTTAATTCAAAATTTGTACATTTATCAAGGCTGGTGACAATACAATTATTTCATGAGTTTGAATGTAAGTGAAGTCCCGTGTCCCCAAGTAGGGTAAGGAGCATTATGCATACACCTGTTTCGCTGATCGATATTCTTTAGGGACAAGATCGGCCTTCTGTGTCCTGCCAGACCGAGACATTTTCTTTGTCTCCACTGGGATTTGAACCCAAGATCCATCCTTGGTTCTACGCTGTTGTTCTATAAGGCGGTGGTATAGGTTTGTTTAGTGTTTTTAACATTAGCATTTTATTTTCCTACACACGAGGAAGGCTTTTAAAGAGAGCAGATAGTACATGACATGACATTTTGACGTAGGCACTTGTCCAATGCGTACGACGTTATCTTAATACGTCAGTATTGGACGCCAATGACTACCAAATATGGATATTTTTGCTAATTCTTAGTAGTAAATAAATCTGAACTGCAATTTATCCTGACCAAATGCTTTATTAAATATATTTGTTAATATATTATTTGCTCATGATATATAACATATTATATAATCTTTAATATTATTTGCGAAGGCATTTGCGAAGGCGTTTGCGAAGGCGTTTGCGAAGGCGTTTGCGAAGGCGTTTGCGAAGGCGTTTGCGAAGGCATTTGCGAAGGCATTTGCGAACGCGCTTGCGAACGCGCCTGCGAACGCGCCTGCGAACGCGCCTGCGAACGCGCCTGCGAACGCGCCTGCGAACGCGCCTGCGAACGCGCCTGCGAACGCGCCTGCGAACGCGCCTGCGAACGCGCCTGCGAACGCTCCTGCGAACGCGCTTGCGAACGCGCTTGCGAACGCATTTGCGATGGCATTTGCGATGGCATCTTCTTGAAAACTTTTTTATAACACTCACTTTATTCTGTGTAATATTTTCTGAAAGTTTTTTTTTCTAAGGCCCATATTTTTTTGAGTTGTAACTCACGTGAAATTGGATAAAATAGTGGGGTAACTAACTGTACTACACTCATTTTTCTTACAGTTTATGTAACATAGAAGCCTCAGCTATTTTCTTTTTTCGTGTGTAATTCGTTATTCGAATTATTCTTATTCAAAACACCTTATTGTTCACCTACCACATCACGAAATAGATCCAAAATGTGTCCCTATCTTCAGCCGTTTGGTCGCTGGGCGTATGACAATTATTTGTTAATCAGCCATTGTAGAGGTAAATAATACTAATGTTTTGGTCTCATTTTCTGTGTCGACTGTCGACTTTCGAGAATCGAGTGTGAATTTTCTTACGGATATTAAGCTTAGTAGTTAGTACCTGGATAATTCAATTTTTAGATTTGGTTAGGTACCTTCCAGGTCAAAGCCTGGGTGGGGCAAGCGCCCCACCCTGCCCCACCGTGGCTACGCCCATGCCTAAGTGGTTAGAGTAGGGCAGAACAACGTTTGCCGGAGCACCTAAGAATATCATAGTAATGAAAACGATTGTTCTTGTGGGATGCCCGCATGTAAATATTTTTATTTATTCTAATGATTTCATTATGATTATGTTACCTATTAAAATGTTGTCATACAGCGTTGAATAAATCATAATATGATAGGCAAATAAATAGGTAAATTTTAGGATTTTTTATTACCTACCTACTTAATGAAATTTTCAACCAACTTTATAAAATTAGGAAGTTCTAAATTGGACTGTATTTTTTAGTTTTAAATGCTTAAAATACAATGTGTAAAGGAAATACCATTCAGAAAATCAAATTAATCAGGCACGTTTCTCTTATTTTTGAAATTTTCGAATATCTTGATTAAACAGTTTTTTTTACCAAAGTATCGTATACCCACTGGTTCCATATTATTATCAACTAGGTTTCCGCCCTCGGCTTCGCCCGCGCAGTCAAAGAAAAACCCGCATAGTTCCAGTTCCCGGGGGATTTCCGGGATTGCGTCATTTTTCTGGGATAAAAAGTAGCCTATGTCCTATCTCGGGTATCAAAATATCTCCATACCAAATTTCATGAAAATTGGTTCAGTAGTTTAGGCGTGATTGAGTAACAGCCAGACAGACAGACAAAGTTACTTTCGCATTTATAATATTAGTATGGATTTATTACTCAAACTCAAACATTTATTTATTCAATTAGACTTCTTCTAGAAGCACTTTTGAATCGTCATTACATATTAACATTTACCACCGATTCGGAAAGCAGTATCTATGGAGAAGAAAAAGAAACTCCATAGTTGCTCTTTTAAAATCATATCGGTATTACACCACACCCTATGTATTATCATCATCAGTAAGCATTTTCCTGCTGCAGGGATACAGCCCTACTATGAAGGCTTTGGCCATTATCCACCACGCTGGACCAGTAATCATCTGTGCTTACTGGGCCATCGTGGCCGAATATAGACGAAGTAAGTGGTATTATCACATGAGTCATTGGTAAGTGCTATTATAATTGCAACTGGATTTTATTGAAATTGACTTACAACTTGTAGTTCACTTTGTGATCTCGTGAGAGAAGGTTGTGTGGAACATTAAACATGGTAATAATTATAATTTATTAATAATCAGATTTCATATATTGTGGTGACCTTGACTTTTAATAGTGGCCTAAACATCATAAACTCGTTTTGAGTGAGAAAGAAACACGATGTGATGTGTTTTGAGTATTGTGTGCAATAACAAATAAATCTTATGCGTTAGATTTTATTTATTCATAAAGGTAAATTGTTTAGAATTATATTTTTATTTTTTATTTTTATTTCATTTGCAACACAAACACATACCTATAACAATAATATAGGTACAATGCTTATTTACCTTAAAACCTGACTAATTGTTATTGCAATAACATATTATTGTGTTGACTACTAGACTACAATAGACTAGGTATAATACAATAAAACTTTAAATTATTGTAGCAGTGTTTGTTACAAAGCTCCACTCATACAGATTGACAGATTTTTTATGTTATTTTTTTGCGTATATATGGTAAGTCTAAGAGGTCGACAAATGTTTGTAATTCAATTAATAATGTATATAAGCACGGATTATAATATTAATACTGATAATATGAATTAATTTCCTCAAGTTAACATAAATATGTTTCTTAATATTCTTATCTTTGCTATAATTGGAGTCAAGCATGGGTTCATATACCTAAATAAATCTATGTTTGTATTGTTATACAATACTAGCTGAGCCCCGCGGTTTCACCCGCGTGGCTCAGCTCCTGTTGGTCTTAGCGTGATGATATATAGCAGCCTTCCTCGATAAATGAACTTTCTAACACTGAAAGAATTTTTCAAATCGGACTAGTAGTTCCCGACTTCCCGAGATTAGCGCGTTCAAACAAACAAACAAACTCTTCAGCTTTATAATATTAGTATAGATTACGTAACTGTTGAACCCATTTTGATTATGTTTTGGTAACAACTCTATAATATTATTTACCTATGTGCTAAAGTTGTATTTTTAAAGCATATACCTAACTAGCCCGTTTTCTCACCTTAACCTGTATTGAATCGTGAAATATCTATGTTACAAGGAAAGGGTTTTAATTTAAATCATGACAATCAAAAAATTATTTGAAAATTAAATTATAGATGATTATTTCGCTACATCGGATTTTATGTATTACTCGCTGTGCCCAGCGGTTTAGGCTACCTTGATAAATGGGTTATCTAACACTGAAAGTATTTTTAAATTGGACCAGTAGTTCTTGAGATTAGCTCGATCAAACAAACAAACAAATTCTTCAGCTCTATAATATTATATAGAATAGGTATATAGATAATAAATTATCACACCTTTATAAACTTCACCAGTCACATGTATGTTTGTATGTAAGAATCTTCTAGAAAGATAGATTTACCAAGGACCGGTGACAATGCAGTAATTTGATTGAGCTTATCATAACCTTTTCCAAAGGTGGACCCCTAGCGCCACCTTATCATGATCCGCGGACCCCTAAAAAAACTTATTCTCAGTACATACATAGGTAAATCAATGTTATTTTTAAAATTCATTGAACACTTGCTGTGTTTATGTATGAAATGGCTTAGCCACCCATAACATGACAGATTATTCCATCTTAAAACGTATAAATTCAAAGTCCGGCCTTCTGAATAGTCTGGTCATTAAGGCTTTCGTAATTTTCTTGATTTGTCTGCGGACCCCAGGTTGGGAAACACTGTATTAAAGCTTAAAGCGTGTTTTTTTAACTGTACTTTTTATCTTTACAGAAGATGGGGCACTTCAATGTATTACTATGGCTGATGTTCGGATTTGGCATATTATCTTCGATAATGACTGCGAGTACAATAAGTTTAGACCCAAGTAGTAAGTCTTGTAGAATAATAACTTAATTGTTTAAGTGTTATAGCATATTGATGTAAGAGTTCTAACAGACGAACAGCAAGTTGCGAACGGCAGAGGCTACTTCAGCCGTCGCCACATGTCGACGGCAGTCGTTGGCACGTCGACGGCAGCAGTCAATATGTCGACGGCTGCCGTCGACACGCAAAAACGAATGCCTCTGCCGTTCGCAACTTGCCGTTCGTCTGTTAGAACGCTAAGTCATCTTTTATCGGACAAAAGTTTAATTTATTAACAATTGACCGCATAATTTGTACAAAAAGCATAAAAGAGCAAAAAAATATAAAAAAGTAATAAATTGTATATAATATGTATTTAATATTTATGTTGTTACAATTAAAACATTATTCTGATAAATATGAGCTACTGCTATGACATAGGTATTATTTCTAAACATAGGTTATTATAATATCAAATACTTAACAAACGAAAATGCAAAACTTTCATTTCAACGCACAACTAAAACTAGGTTTAGAAATTTGATATTAGCTCCTTATTATATACTAGCTTTCCGCCCACGGCTTCGCCCGCTTTTTCAAAGATAAACCCGCATAGTTCCCGTTCCCGTGGGATTTCCGGGATAAAACCTATCCTATGTTTTAATCCAAGTTACCTTCTATATGTGTGCTAAATTTCATTGTAATCGGTTCAGTAGTATTTGCGTGAACGAGTAACAAACACACACATACACATCCATCCTCATAAACTTTCGCATTTATAATATTAGTAGGAGTAGGATTTGTATAAAACGACCTGACCATAACGCAGATTTTTTTTATATCCATTTTTTTGACGTGACAACGTCTTATAATTCGATAAAGCCTACCCATAGGTTGCCTGGTAGAAATCGCTCAGTAGCGATAAGGCCGCCTTTTTGGCTTAACATTTTATTATTGTCTTTTTCTTTTAGTTATATTGTCTGTTTTATGGTGCTGAATAAAGTGTATTTATTTATTATTATTATTTATCTAAAGCCGGCTGCACGCACGAAAAAACATGACTCATGCGGCGTTACCTCGCTCTGACTCATCTGAGGCGTTCCATGTAAGGCTTGAAGTGCGAGTGAGAGCGCGGAACGAGCGACAAAGAAGCACAATCGGACGTTGTCACGTTCAACTATCGTCATTAAACCGACTTTACAGACAACCAATTTTTTTTTCTTTCTTTCAGAACCAGCTAGTAATGCGACGTGTACATTCAAAAACCAAACAGGACGATGTGTACATTACACACTCTGTGATAATAAACATAACTTCTTAGAAGGAGGCAATTTGATTGAAAACGATTTGAGGTAACTAATGTAATATGTAATAATTATTTAAACAATAAATGATTATGAGTTTAGTACTCAGAAAGTTTGAATTGTGAGTTAATTAGTTACTAGGTTTCCGCCCGCGCCTTCGCCCGCATAGTTCCCGTTCCCGTGGGATTTCCGGGATTGCGTTATTTTCCCGGGATAAAAAGTAGCCTATGTCCTTTCTCAGGTATCAAAATATCTCCATACCAAATTTCATGAAAATTTGTTCAGTAGGTAGTTTAGGCGTGATTGAGTAACAGACAGACAGACAGAATTACTTTCGCATTTATAATATTAGTATGGATTACTCACAACCATGCTCAAAAATTGTTTAAATTTTACCTATTTTTTTTAAACACAACTAATGAGCGATACAGTAGACTGAACATTACTGCATCGAAAGAAGATGATAAAATTAGGTACCTACACCTTTTTTTTTTATAGTGGGGAAATCTTCCATACACCTGCAGTTTATATACTTAGACAGGAGTGCAGAATTATTTTATAAATAATTAGAATTACAAATTGTCGATTAAAACTTCGCCAAAAATGTCAGAGTTTATTAAAATTATTTCGTGGCAATTAGGACCAAAGGTTGTAACGCGCAGGATCAAGCAGTTTTACCATCCTATCCTACTAATATTATAAATGCGAAAGTTTGTGAGGATGTGTGTGTGATTGTTACTCTTTCACATAAATACTACTGATCCGATTATAATGAAATTTAGCACACATATAGAGGGTAACTTGGATTAACACATAGGATAGGTTTTATCCCGGAAATCCCACGGGAACGGGAACTATACTGGTTTTTCTTTGAAAACGCGGACGAAGCCTCGAGCGGAAATTTAGTAGATTACTAAATGTAGGTAAGTAGTTATTACTTAAGTTTTTCTTTAGAGTTTAGACTATTACTTTTGAGCGTGATTGTGAGTCTTCGTATTTATCGTACATCAAGGGTTTGAGTTCTATCGTGCGTGATTATAACGAAGTTGAGATTTAATCTGAATCTGCAGTTGTTTTTGGGTAAAATGAGTTTGAGTTAATTATCGATAATCTTTCAGATCGAAGAGGCAATGTTTGCGAGATGAATGGTGTTGTATTCTTAATACTACAAATCCCGTGGAGGCGACTGAAAAACCTATACTGCCTAAGAATGTAGACAAAGGTAAATAGTTGTTGAAATTGATATTTTTGGTTCTAAGGCATTCAAATGCTTTATAAATATAAATTTATAAAGAATAGAAAAAAATCGATCACGAGGCGGGACTCGAACCCGCATCCTTTCGCGCCATTCCGGGGCGGATGCCTCACCAACTCAGCCACTCGTGACCCGCCAGAGCGATCGAATTTACTCTACTATTTATAAATTTATGTAAATAGTTGTGTTTAATTTAGTAAATAAACTGGTCTATTTAATTACAACAATTTATAGAATAATAATAAATTTTCAAACTGTTATAAAAACACGTTTGTTTTACATTATCGTTATAGTAAAAATTGATTTTTATCAATATTTTCGTTTAGTACCCGAAATATCAAATTGTAACTTTCAATAGCGTTATTTAATCGCAATTTAATTAGTATTTATTTATTAAAGTGATTTTCTTCCAATTTTTATAATACTATTTAAAACGCTACAGAATCACATGTTACAAATTCCATTATTTCACATTTGTTTCATCAATAACGTGTTATAAGAAACAAGTGATAACTGCGTTAAAAACAACCGACTTCAAACTTGCACTTGCAAAATTTACAAATACCTACAGTCAAAAATGCTCATAAAATAAAAACTACTGGGCCTATCCGAATAAAATTTTTATGGGACCAATTCGACACCATCCCGCATCGAACAAAAAAAGAATCACGTAAATCGGTTCAGAAACCTCGGAGTAATCGGTGTACATACATAAAAAAAAAAAAATATATACCGGCCGAATTGATAACCTCCTCCTTTTTTTTGAAGTCGGTTAATAACACGCGAGTCCTGGTTAAATATTAGTTTGAATGTAATAAGAATGTACTGCGATTCTACACAGCTATAATTGATGTAGGTAGTTGATATCAAATCGTAGAAAGTCAACGACTATTAGCAAAGTGAGGGTAGTTGGGTCGAACGTCGTATAAACAACGTCCGAGCCCCTAGTCACGATTCGTACGAATGCGCCACGAGACAAAGGAAAGCGGCTTTTTAGACCTAGCGCGCAAGAGCAACTTTTGTCTCCGCAACTATTTTGTCTCTCCCATCAACTCTATGGGCTAGTAAGCTAAACAAAAGTTGCTCTTGCGCGCTAGCTCTTATAGTATTCGACAGCGCATGTTCAGACATGACATAATGCAACTACATTGACAATAGTTTCTATTCATCTACAAAAATATTAAATCAAAAGTTACGTTTAACAGTGTATAAAAATTAATTTTGTGCAATTCCCGTAAAACATATTTAATTCTATTTCCAGAATGTCTAACGACAAATATGGATTCATGCCCATGGTGCGTCGGTCTGTATAAGTAAGTATATTATTATTTATTAATTATTATGTACTTAAAGTATTACATTATCTGTAGTTATACTATCTTTCCAAGCCCGGATTCACCCTCTTTGTTTAAGGAAATTCCAATGGGAATGAGATGTTTCGTCGCGCTAAAAAGCAGTCTATATCACTCACGTCTACCTACTTGCAGACACAAAAATTTTACGACGTTACGTGATCTTACGTTGTGACATGAAAAAAAACAAGCAAACAAAGACACTTTTGCATCTATAATAACAGTAAAACATAAAGAATAGACCTGATTTTCTTGACTAATAAAATTACTGACCGGTTGGCTTGGTTGGTAGTGGCCCTGCCTTCCAAGTCAGAGGTCGTGGGTTCGATTCCCACTTGGGGCAAATATTTGTGTGATGAACATGGATGTTTGCTCTGTGGCTGGGTGTTAATTATCTATATAAGTATTTATTTGAAATTATATAAATGTATGTTATCAGCCATCTGGTTTCCCACAAGCGAGAGCTTAGTATGGGAAAAATTGTCATTGTCACAATGTAGAGCAACAGTTGAAAATATGTTAATTATCCGGTAATTAGGTTTATCAATAACTAGCTTCTTCAGAGGGGGTTCGCCCGTTTTCTAGATAACTTTACATATTATAATTTATTATATGAAAACCTTTCTCAAGAAACACTCTTTAATAAAAAATCCGAAGTGACAGCGACTTTGTTTTATACTACCTATGTAGTGCTCAACAATTTTACAAAGATACGGACAATAAATAAGTATCTATATATAAAACTGTACCTATATCTTTATACATTTTGTATATTGACAAGCAGAAATTAATAGTCAGGTAGCATTGTGCACGTTCCATTCAATGAATTTATTTATTACTAGCTGTCCCGGCAAACGTTGTTCTGCCTTACTCTTCATCATTTAGGGGTATGAAAAATAGATGTTAGCCAATAGCCGATTCTCAGACCTACCCAATATGATTACCAAATTTCAGAGGAATCGGTCAAGCCGTTTCGGAGGAGTATGCAGACTAACACTGTCACACGAGAATTTTATATATAAGAAGATTTAGTCGGTTTTTGAACTCTATGTCATCGTAACTTGACCTTTATTTATATAAGGTAGCTTTCCGCCCGTGGCTTAGCTTACTTTGTAGAAAACTTAACAAATTATATACCTACCATCCACAAAAACCAGGATATTTATTAAAAAAACCTTATTAAAATATTAATAATTCATTCGGTATTTGAACTCTAACTTAATGGACTTTATTAATAATTCATTTTACTCCTTTACCGTTTATCGAACCCAGACATATCTGTCATAACCCTGACGCACTAACTTATGTGATTATTAATTATTTTATTGGAGGAAACTGTTTTATAATTAATAAGTACAATTATTGTTATCAATATTGATAATACCGTGATTGAGTATTAATATATTCAAGTATTTAATAAAAATAGGTGTGGAGGGTGGAAATAATACTAATCTATACTATAATATAATTATAATAATATTATATAGCTGAAGAGTTTGTTTGTTTGAACGCGCTAATCTCAGGAATCAGGATCTACTGGTCCGATTTGAAAAATTATTTCGGTGTTAGATAGCCCATTTTTTATCGAGAAAGGTTATAGGCTATATATAAGACCAACATAAGCGGAGACACGTGGGTGAAACCGCGAAACTCCTCTGCTGATGGTATTAATATTATGTATTTGAAAAGCAGAACCAAGGGCGTAAAGCCCGGGAACTCCGGTCTGTTCTGCGGCGGGATTCTCGTCGGGCCCAATGCAGTTCTGACCACAGCCACATGTATGAAAGCTGCCAAGAATCACCAGATTATCCACGCCAAGGTACCAGGCTCCCAGGACCCGGAGAAGATGTATCTAGTCCGGTCGAGGGCTGAACATGAGCAATACAACACAGGTAATAAAAACATACCTTACTGTTTCATGGTCATACAAAAAGCAGGCAACGTATTTAAAAATGTTCAAGCATGATGGTGATCGCTTATCATCAGATGAACCATCGGCTCATTTGCTTATTCTAACATTACAAAACAAGGGTTTTTTTTGTATTTTTATAATTTAACATCAATTTTCCAATTAGAGATGAAGCCAAAAAATTAAATATGATTATAATTGGTCAAGTTGTTCTAGTTATACATAGTGTTAGTTACCTGGACATTTTTTTTTAAATCCATTAATGTATTTGTACTGATACACATTACTTAAACTACGCGGTACAAAATCAAATCAAATCAAATCATTTATTTGCAATCAAACATGGTTACAAGACAACAGACAACTTACATAATATAATATCTAACTATAATATTATGTGGTACATGAAAGAAATAAATAAAGCACAGCCTAATAAGCATAGTATTATAGACAATTAATAAATTATGTGATTACAGGTAGTCATGAGTATGACGTAGCAGTATTCATGTTGGAGACGGACGTGGTATGGAACAACGGTCGAAAGAACAACGGCGCATGTCTCAACATCAAGTGGCCGTTAGACGATGCCTGCTATGCTTTTGGATTCAATTATAACGATGAAATTGAGTCTGTACGTACTATATATTCTATTTATTAGACAGATAAAAGATATGGCAGCACTGAAGGTAAAGAATAATATAATTAAAAAGTAACTTCACAAACAATATAATTAACAAGTTTTTGGCTTGTGCTTTTTTCCTGACTGGCTTTTACGTTTAAAGGAATTCTATATTACGTGATCACGTCTCATAATTCTGTTGACTAAGAAATCGATTCTCAAAGGAGAGGGGATATAAAAACATGTCCACCTGGCTCGATACACAAAGCACATAACCTACTTGTCCGTAAATAAAATCTACCAATTATTAAACAAAAAATATGATCTGTTCCAATTATAGCTCTGCTTTAATAGATTGTTTATATAAACGATAGTATTATATTATCTTAGAACTGGACAAAATTTATATGGTAGGTACCAACCGGAAGACACTATCTTTCTTATTAAAAGAATCATCAAAATCGTAACACACCCAAAAATTCAATTGAGAACCTCCTCTTTTTTGAAGGTTGAAAATTTAGACTTAAAACACTTGATCTAATTCCAGACTATACTGCAAACTAAAAAAGGGAGCTGTACCAAAGGTGGCCAAGGTGCAGATGCGGCGTGCGGCTCTTTACTATTTGAAGATGACGATTGCCTCGTCTCTCCAGGCTTGCCTGTTATATGCATGACGGATGTAAGTAGAATTTATTATTTATATGTTCAGACTAACTGCCTGTTTCCCAGTTTATTCCTTTATTCACTTTATCAATCCTTTCCTTATCACTTCAAAGCAGGCAACGCATTTGCAGAGTCCCTGCCTCAGAAAATGTTCATGGTTCATCGCCTATGGTGAACCATCAACATAATATAGGAAATATTGAAATTTATTCGCAAATTATTTAATATTATTTTCACATTAAATTTGTTTAGAAAGTTCATAAGTTATCGGTCATCAAGTGCGTTATTTCATGCAATTCTAATAATCTATCGATTTCTGTTAATTTTATTGATTTACAGTTAAACTCATCAAATTTAAATACAGACAAAATATATAAAAAATATTGACCTATAAAAGGTAGATTTCAATATGTAGATAACTTTAATCACTACATAGTATAAAACAAAGTCGGTTTCTCTGTCCCTATGTCCCTCTGTATGCTTAAATCTTTAAAACTATGCAACGGATTTTTATGCGTTTTTTTTAATAGATAGGATTATTCTCGAGGAAGGTTTTAGTATTTAATTTATTAAGTTTTAGACAAAGCGGGCGAAGCTGCGGGCGGAAAGCTAGTAATTCTAATCTAATAATTCTAATTTTAATCTGTTTGTATTTCCAGAGCAATGATTTTATCGTGACGGGATTGGTGAGAAGCCCCTGCAGGAATTCAAAAGCGCAACTTGGATCCATCCATCCGGCCTCGGATTGGCTCATCAAGGAACTATCAAAGAACGGAGTAAATGTTTCTCAGTATACAACATAAATTATCATTCAATCATCACATGGACGTACTTAAATTATTTTTTTTTTAATAAAAATTAACATAAATACTAATTTATTGTAGAAATATCGTAAGAAACGATTCGTTTAGAGTTATGCGGTTATAACTAGTCGCAAAATATTATGTTTGAGATATCTTTGGATTTTTTTTGTTGGACCGTATTACGCATGTGGTATGACGTCACTTTGCTCATACAAACGATTTTGAGATACACATTTTCCTTTTTATTTCCACTTTTTTCCAATACTCAATTCAAAAGAAATACTCAATAGTGAACACTAGGTTAGAATATCATAAATAAAATAAACTAGGATATATCTTAAATAAATTGTGTATTGGTAAATTAAAAAAGTATTAAGTAGTTGTTAGTTTTTATTAATTTAATAATCGATTTTTGTTTTTAATTTTCAACTTTCTTTAATTGTATTTATTGATATATTTTTAACCATTAGTATAATTTATTTAAGTAATTTAGTTTTTAATAAAGTACCTTTAATGTATAATAAAAAATACCAAATAAATGGATATTACTCATTTTTGTATTTTATTACTTACGCCTTACCACTACATACGAATCATAAGATTACTTTATAAGCATTTCAATTTCAAGGGATTTATTATCATTATTACGTCATACCACTAAAACCAGGCATTGCACTAAAAACATTTTCATAAAATTTATTTCCTGGATACTGAGGTTTCTTCAGGTCCTAGATCCCAGGGCCGTGACACAACTTATTTATTTATTTATTTATTAGGTTTACCAGCAGTAATTGTTACACAACATAAACAAGTATATATAAAATTAATCTTAAAACTAAGTGTACAATTTAAGGTAGGTAAACACCACATAGTTCAGGATACATCGCCCATTTTTGCAAGTGACTACTATCAAGCTGATTTTCCGTTTGTAGCTTTATTTTGACGAGACACTGAATAATTTCGTGTACGAAACTCTCGATTGTGGTAGCTAACAGAGATAACAAGGATAAAATTTTTTGATTTGATGGTTCTCAAATATTTATTAAGCAATTTGTAGGACAATATGTCTGTTGAATTATATAAACATTAACTAAGTGAAAACAAAAAAATCAGCTTGTTAGTAATCATTTATGATGACCTCGTTATCGATACACTTTGGAAAGGGGGACTCTTTGAACAAACCATAGATTTTGTAGGACAAATATTTTTTCGAATAATTTAGGTAATTATCTTGAGATTGAAGAAAAAAAAATCATTCAGTTAGTAATAAATATTTGAGAACCATCAAATCAAAATTTTTTATCCTTGTTATCTCTGTTAGCTACCACAATCGAGACTTTCGTACACGAAATTATTGGGCGTCTCATCAAAATAAAGCTACAAACGGAAAATTAGCTTGATAGTAGTCACTTGCAAAAATGGGCGATGTATCCTGAACTAACATGCATACATTTAAATTTTAAAAAGAATTATTACTATACTTATTTTCTAAGGCGTATAAGTTTCGGTTGACAGTAGTCTCTAGTGTAGTTTTTAATATCTGAATGTTAGTGAAGCTCTACCGGTGCCACCTGCGCCACCTGAGCCAAAACTAAAAAAAGCTCTAATAAATGAACTTTATTTATTTTTGTCTGATTTTTTTTATATGTTATTAAGATAACTAGGTATTGCAATCTTATATTTAATCAGTCAGGCAAATTGCAATGACCAAATATCCCCTAAACACAAAAATTACTCAACCATTACTATGAACGCGAGAGCTTAATTAAAAAAGAGAGTTTAATTATTTCTCCTATTTCAACGGTTATAAGATCAGAATGAGTCTAACTAGTCGAATGTTATTGTGTTAACAACAAAATGTGTACCAAAGATTATGTGCATTATATGTTATGTGCATTTAAATAAAAGAGTTTTTCAGAACTAAAATTCGTTTTATTTCTATAAATAGTAGTTATTTACAATTATTGCTACAATACTTAATAATATCATGTTTTCATTTATTCCAAGATTCTTCGTTCTTTTTCAATCAAACTGAATACATAATATAAAATAAGATCCTCTCTTTTCATTCATATACACAATTACATTAAGTATTTTGAGTTATCAAATTGTAACTCAATGAGGTCAAATTTAATTTACACAAGCCAAGGCATTTCTTTCACCTGCTCATCAATTCATTCAACGATAAACCATAATCAATACAAAGGAGGAGATACAAGATAAACTTTCTTCTATCCGATTCCGATCATCTTTCCACAATCATCTTAAGCCCCATCCACACGCTTGACAAACATTGGCAAACAGCCAACAACAAACAGCAAACACGGACATGTGGATGGGTGTTTGTCATTGTTTGCCTGTTTGTGTTTGTGTTGGGCAGTGTTCGGCATCGGTGTCGATTTTCTTGCCAGATCAAAGGATGCATGTTTGCAGATTCGGAATGTCATGAACGTTTGCCAAGCATGTGGATGGCTGTTTGTGTTGGGTGATTGTGGTTGAAGTTTGGGACTTCGTTTGCTCTTTGCGGTGTTTGTGACAAACAGCCAGCGTGTGGATGTAGCATTAAATCTGTCCGAATCACAGAGCCACGTCATTGTATCGTCTCTTCAAGGTTCTGCCGCAACATATTTCTCTGCGACAACTATTCTATCCTTCTTCTTGATCAAATCTCCATAAATATCTTCGAGCGTTCTTCCCCTGGTCTCTGGGATGACGAAGATGACGTAAGCACCAATAAAGAAGCAGACAACAGCAAAGAAGTAGAACGCTACGTAGATACCGATTTGTGTGGCGAGCGGCTTGAAGAATAGAAGCTGTATGAAGTCGGAGAATGATGCTATGGACATGGCTATGGCCATGACTGTTCCTCGGTACTGTAAAGATAGTTGATGGGTTATTAAACTGTTTGAACATTTAGATCCTTAAAGTATTTTAAATTTAGTTTTGTATACGTATTAAACGAATTAACATATATTGTATTATCTCTCATCATTTTTTTCATTTCAATTAAGGTGAACATATTATCACCATTTATTATTAGACAATATAATACCTAATGTAATTTATATTATGATAAGGAATTGAAAAGATTTATAAATATTTTTGCTAAATACTAATCATATTCTTACCTTGAACGAGAATATTTCACCAGCTACCACCATGGCAACAGGCTGCAGTCCAGCTGAATCACAGAAGATGCACATACAAAGTGTCAGCAAAGGAACCCAGGACGTCGCGTACACACCCAGTTCCTTCAACAGGAACCATGTTGCCAACGAACCCATACTTATTCCAGAGAGCAGGGATGTGAAGAACATGAGGGACTGAAACAAAATAAAAAATATAAGACAAACTTTTCAGAGATAAATTTTATCAATGGAAAACATTTATGGTGAAATAAGATTGGAAATACCTTATTCATCATAGATATACATATTATGTCAGTTTGTTTTAGGTAAATATCTCTTATTTCAGATGCTACAAAATGTTTGAAAAAATATTTAAATACAACATATTATGAAAATTTATATTAAATCGTCGGTTGTCCCAAACTCTATATAATATAATCTAATATCTCCCAAACGTTCTTATCGTTAATAAAAATCGAGACGGGATCCGAACCCGCGTCTTCGGTTTAGTAACAATATGATGTTTTCTGTTCTTTAAAAAAATATATTATGTTGTAAAACTAAAATATCAAATTCAAGAAGCATAGTTTCTTACCTTTCTTCCAGTTTTTTCCACAACACTACTCGCCACTACAGACCCCAAAACTTGCACAGCACCCAACAGAATCGCTTGCTGATTTGGTGACAGGATTAACCCTGAACCTTCGGACGATACTGTGAAGATTTCTCCAGCGAAGTTCAGAACTGGAACAGCTCCGCACGCCTCTCTTGCTAATACGGCTATCAAAGCTATGCAAAATGCTCTGAAGAGGATTTTGTTGTTGTCTAAAAAATAAAATTACTAATTAATAAGAAATGCTATAACATGTAATGATAAGAAAAGGTATAAGAACCTAATAACCTATCATAGTATTTAACGACTCTTTCTTCTTTTTTAATATAATATTATGGAGATCCATTTATGTGCTTATGTAAGAAACTTAAAGAAGAGTTAGAAGTGACAATAAAAAATGAGCGTGTGTGTCGAGTACAAGTATCAAAAGTGAAACTTCTTTGGAAAGATTCAAAGATACCAAAATCGTCGCCTTACTCCATGACGTGACGATATGACCATGATGCGACCTTGAAATTTTACTCTCAACGCACTGAAAGAAGTTTCACTTCAAAAGTTACTATAAGTTAAAGAACTGTAAGTTAACCACGAGAGAACCTTGGGCACAATACTTGTTACAATATAATGCTTCGACTACTATTCGACCATGAACATGAAATACCTGAACTTGATATAACATTCACTAATCACAAATTCAATGTTTGAAAAAGAAATAAATTTATTTACATTAAGATTTTTAGGAAAGCCACGGATTGTTTACAATTATTTTATTACAGCCATACAATGTACAAAAGATAATGTGCTATTAATATTAAATTGTGTTTGTTTAAACGGAAAATATAAAATTTGTTTGACACAGTTGATCTTTAAGGAAAAAGAACCACATAGAACGCTGTAAAATTGTTATCAAGGAATGTGATTATTTGCGTGTATGTTATTAAATTTATTTGTTACTAGCGGCCCGCCCCGGCTTCGCCCGTGGTACATTTTTACGTTTTCTCTCCATAAGAACCATCCTCGTACTTCAAAAAATGTAAATTTAAAAAAAGAATTAACGAAATCGGTTCAGTTGTTCTCGAGTTATGCGCTTACCAACACATTTTGCGATTCATTTTTATATTATATAGATTGGAAACTTCGAGATTTAATTACATTCTAAAGTTCCTCTTATTATTATTGATTTATGCTTCTAAATTGCATGCATCATTAGCACCGAAGAAAATTTCTATGTCATTAATTGTGTTTATAATATTTTATCCTTCTGATACAACATTTTATTTATTGTATACAACTCTCTATTTTGTGTGATATTCAGCTGTATACATCATTGTTCTTTATATTCCAAATCAGATGTAGCTTTTTAACAAATACTTTTTGGTAATTTACTTTCTTTGGGAGATTCTCTTCATCTGATAATTTTAGCTAAACTATATCTATTACAAAAACTATAGGATACTTACATATACTTTTAAGCAGGAATTTATTAGCTTCAGCATCATTTTCTTGCTCATTTCTCATACGTTCCAACTCTTTAATTACGTCTACGTCATTTTCAGATTTACAACGCAGCCATGCCAATGCTTTTACTGCTTGCTAAACAATAATGTATTTTATTTTAATCACATCTAGTATCAATTTCATAAATCCTACATCATGACACTTTTAGATGTTAACAAGTAACGTTATTTGCTTTTTAAATTATCTTTATTAGCATACTTAATTGTTATTAATTAAATGATAATGGTAACTATTCAGTTTATTATTCTACCTTTAATTTTAATTATTCCAATCCTTACACTTATTACTTAATAATTATAATAAGTACTCACCTCGTCTTTCCCCCTCTTCATAAGGTACGACGGTGTTTCTGGCATAGTCGTAAATATCAACATATGAATAAACGGTATTGACAGACAAATCCAGAGAATTGTGTTGTAGTTGAGCATGTCTCCAATCACGTAGAGAAATAAATTGCCCACGGTATGGAACACTCCAATCTAAAACAATAATAACGTTACAAAGTCGTTTAGTTTCTTATATCGTTTGAACATTTATAATTAT
The DNA here is from genome assembly GCF_905220415.1 of Colias croceus. Lineage (NCBI taxonomy): Eukaryota > Metazoa > Arthropoda > Insecta > Lepidoptera > Pieridae > Colias > Colias croceus. Next base: position 2,205,585 of record NC_059558.1, on the reverse strand, counting down.
TATTATAGTTTTCTATGATTCAAAAATTTAACTGTTGTCTAACTACCCCTTAAAATAGAGTACTTCTGAAAATCAGCACTGCGTCTGCTTTGAAAATGCCGCATATATTGAAAGGTCTCCATTTTTGTACCATGCATTTTAGATACAGTTTAAATTTAAGTATTTTTAATTGTTTTCTTATTCAACAGTGTAACTGTTTTCTTATTCAATAACGGTAGACGAATATTTTTGAAGTGAAACTTCTTTATCGGGGTTGGAAAAAAATTTAGTGTAACATTTTTTCGTTACGCGTGACATTTTTCCGTTACGCGCCATCTTATTCTTATCCCTACCACGCGTGATTCGACGTAATTATACTTTCTCCAGCGGAGTAGGGATAGCATATCATTTTAACAAGATATAAAATAAGGTCATAAAGAAGTTTCACTTCTTACGTGTGTACACGCACACAATTTTTTTTCTTTCCTTCTTTCTTTAGCAAATAATATAATCTTTTCATTCTACCAGCGGCTAGCCTCGCATGATCAAAGAACATTCCCATAGAAATGAGATATTTCACCACAGTAAAAAGCCAACTATTTCACTGTCTAGCCTCTTAACTATGTTACTCTACAAAAATCATACCATAAAATCGTCTCTAAAAGTAAAGAAAAAGAAAAAAATACGGGTTGCACTCCGGGAGTGCTGGCAGAAGTGAAAACGTGCGTAGTAGAGAGGGGATAGCTGTCTACTCTCCATCCGTCCGCTTTTTCGATCAGGTCACGTGTCCTGACGCGAGTTTAAGATTTTATACCCATTACAGAAAAAGTGCTCTACGCCGCTAAAGAAGTTATCACTTCAACAGACTTTCTCAATTCAAATGTTGGCTTTTTGATATAGATAAAAATAACACTCACCAAGCAACCCAAACTGCCTCTAATAGAGTCATCGCTGATCTCTTTAATGTATATGGGGCAGACTACATACACACCAGACATGGTCACACCGACCAAGGCTCTTGCGGTTATAAGAGCCCATGTTTCTACAGAGCACAGGAGTAGCGTCCAGGAAGCCTAAGAAATGAGTCTAATATTATTATATTTAAAAGATACATAAAGATGGAACGTTGAACAGAGAGATACAGGAAGAAACGTTGTGAGAGTTGAGCTGGATGTTTTACCCGCATTCCTATTCCTATTTCTATATATTCCTATTGTTCATAGCGTGTTGATATATTATAACCTATAGCCTTCCTCAATAAATGGGCTATCTAACGCAGAAAATTTTTTTCAAAACTGACCAGTAGTTCCTGAGATTAGCGCATTCAAACAAACAAACTCTTCAGCTTTATAATATTAGTATAGATTATGTTACAGTTACATTACTTTTCATAAAAAAAAACGTATTACAGAAATTTCCTATTCCGGATTACGAATTTTACCAGGATTTAGAAAATTGAATTGAGAAATGGAAAATTTATTACTAAGGCTACAATAATAATGGGGACCAAAATTGAAATAAATATAAAACAAGTCCTTGTAAAATGCCTCGGTAAGGCATCGGTTGAGTGCAGATTTCTTTTCTGGATAAGTGTTTAGTTCTAAGATGAGTTTGGCGTGTTAACAACTTTTCTCTTAATGCCCTCACAGGCAATTCTTTTATATGTAATCTCTATACGTGAGAACCTTTAATTGGCTTTTTGTATTTATCCGAACTGCTACATATATCTTTTTTGTATAAGCTGTTGGTGCTCCAAGTAAATAAATAAATAAATAGCTAAAATTAAACGTTAATTTCCAAGATTAATTAGCAATACTTACAAGAGCAGATAGAGAAATGATAAACAGTGTATTCTTCCGTCCTATATTATCTGCTATTATAGCTAGTATCCAGGAACCGGGCAGACATACTAAATAGGCAATTGATGCCATCCATGAGAGCTAAAAAGTGATATAAAACATGTTTATAAAAGTGATTGGAGTAGTTAATGAGATAGTAAGTTTGAATAATGTGGTTTGTAATTAAACATAGTAGAGACGAAAAATATAGGAAATCTTTATTGATGCTCTTAAAGATTTAAAAGCTGAAATGCACAGTATTTCAGAAAATTTGTTTCAAGAGCTTTAACGTATTTCATTTTGTACATATTATTATGTATAATTTATTTGTATCTCTTTAGGAATTTATTAGAAATTATATTTCATCTGATAAAAAAAATATTCGTTATTTGAAACAGAATCATAACCTCAATATCAGTCAAAGGAACAGCCCTTGGTGATTCCTCAGATTGCAAGAGAAGAGACATTGGTGACATCCACCCAATGGACGCTCCATAAGAAAACACCGGTATATTTACTGAAAATAGAAAACAGATTGTATAATAAGCAGTGGTGGCTCAGTGTTTGGTATGATTTTAGTCAAGAAAGGACGTAGAATTGAAATTGATTTGTTAAGTCTTTAATTTATTCACACCATCAAACATTTTATTTATTCGAGTTGCTTGGAAGAAATTGCTCACGAGCGATAAAGCCGCTCTTTGTACATCTCTATCTATAGTAGATTGATAATGAGTACGTCTGATGATGATGATGATGATGATCATGATGATGATGTATTTGTTCCTAATGAAAATTTAACAGCATGTTTATAATATGCCATTGCATAGTAATATTGCAAAATGAAGCATCGCAATCAATTCTTAGAATTATAATATTTGTGAATTAGAATAAATATTAGAAAGAGCGCTATAAATTAATTTTATATTGAAAAAATTCGATATTAGTTGAGTTATTTTTAATTTGTTGGTATGTTAATGTTATATTCCGTGGTCTTGCTTTGCCGCTATTTAGCCTTCTTGGATCTCTAAAATAAAATAATCCTCTATGCTTGGCTTTTACATACTATATCAAGACTATATCGCATGGAAATGACATGTTCTACCCACACATAGTTAATATACAGGGTTACTTGAAAAACACCAGCAGCCTCGTAGGACAAGATAGCTAACATCATAAGTAACAACATTTGTTCTACGACTTTTGGCATAACGCAATAAATTATTTTTAAATGATTTTTTAAACTTTTATTGTACTCTCCTAACATATTTTGTAAGTCTATGTTCTATTCATTATCGGATGGTCGACGCGACACCCCCTTCCCCCTCTCGTTCGCTTCTTGTTTACGTAATTTTTGGGAGGCGTAGAGTTTATAATATTCAAACGAAAAATTAAATGAATATTTATTTTTGTATGAAAATAAAATCTAACAAATTTTCAAAAGTCGTAGAACAAATGTTGTTGCTTATGATGTTAGCTATCTTGTCCTGCGAGGTTGCCGGTGTTTTACAAGTAACCCTGTATAGGTGATGAAAGTTATATCATGATAAAATTATTTTAAAAATACGCGCGGAAAATATCCGAAGTGCGGACACGGCCTAACAGTATGAGCATAATATGACAAGTTTAAAATCAAAGCAATATAAAATTGACAGACAAATCGCAAAACAAACATACCTACAAAAAGTACAGAAGAAGGCTACTTTAGGCTTTAATTGAAAAAAAGCAACTCGTTTTTATTATTTATTAGAATCATTTTATTTGTAGAATCACATCCTTGCCAAATGAAGTATCTATTCTTATAATATAAGCGCATAACTTGAGAACGGCTGAACCGATTTCGTTAATTCTTTTTTTATTATATTCCTTGAAGTACGAGGATAGTTCTTATGTAGAGAAAACGTAACTATGTACCACGGGCGAAGCCGGGGCGGACTGCTAGTTTTACATAAAAAACAGCTCAACATAATTAATAGGCTATTTGACAAGGTTTTGAAAACTGTCTCAAATTATTAAGATACGTTTATAGAACACACAAAACACATGTTTCTTAATTTTTTGTAGTTATTCATTGAGAAAATGGAAAATAAAAACATGATATTCAAATATGCCGCCAAAACACAATTTTGAAGAATATGGCGGCTCGCGACCATGGTGACGTCACAGCGGCGTAAACATCAACTTGCTCCTAGTACTTATTGTTCGTATTTGTTTTAATTAGGTATAGTATAATTAAGTTAATCTGTTTAAAAACCAGAAAATGAGTTCTTATTGGTGTGTAGTTCCTGGATGCAGAAATACAACTATTAAAACCCCTGACAAACTAGGTAGGTATTTAGGTATATGTGCTCCAAAAGATATAAAAATGCGTAGAAAGTGGTTGCAGTTAGCTCGCAGAAATCCAAGTGATATTAGATAATTAGGTATATCAATTAAAACAGTTATATTTTTTTGAGAAGACCACTTCGATGTAAGTATGGTGTTGAATACCTAGTAGGCAGTTTATTTTATTTGCAATACATAGTATAAATCGTCTCATTACTTACCTGCTTGAGGTAAGATAATGATAATATATATAAATTGATGATGACGTGTTTGTATATTGAAAATAATCAATACAAACACGTCAATCCTATAAACTGGATGGCTGCAATGAAAAACAAAAGAACCTAAAAAATTTATACTTCATAATTATTGTGCTATTGTCATTCATGTTTGTAGATACATTTAACAAGCATTTAACTAAAAAGGTAATGAATGACGATTGAAATATTAACTTACGTAGCTGTTTTCACATTTTTCAATTATTGAGGAGCGTAAAAATCTGGGTTGTTTTTAAAGAACATGCCAACCATTATAGCGTCCACTTTAGGTAGATTTCGACTGTCTGCTTTTTCGAAATTAGGCTCCATGACAAACAAAAATAATACATAAAGAACAAAACTGATTACAGACACCTTGAATCACAAGAAATAAGTTATACAAGAAACAAAACCAAAAGCGAAATTCAGCAACTACGTGAATAAACGTTGGGATCATTATTTTGTTATTTACGCCGCTGTGACGTCATGGCAGATGCAGCCAATCATGGATGTTTTCGGTCACGTGGTAATTTTAAAAAATATGATGTTTTTTCTCGACGATTTATAAATAAATAAGTTATTATTTATATCATTTATTAATTTAAATCGCTTCAAAAACCTTATATATATATGGATTATACAAAAAAGTAATTTATTTTTTATATCAAATAGCCTATTCAACAGCTTTCTAATCGAATTATTACTTAAAATCGGTTAAAATCTTAAAAACAAATAAACAATTTTTAAACTTCATATTAAGGTTGCGTGCATCAGAAATGAGGAAAAAAGATAGAAACAATATTCGAAACGAGTTTTATCGATGCATATTTTTTGCGTTTTTGAAGTAGGTACTTTAACGTTTAAACTTCAAACCAATTACCTAATGTTTGTGCACAAGTTTGTGCATTACTATTGTTTAAATATTAATATACAATAATGTATATTAATGTGTAAGAATACTTAAGTAGTTTTTAAGAAGAAATGCATCATTTAGATTGTTATTTATTTATTTATTAATATACAAAGTCACAAATCAGTCAAAACAAATAGGTTGATTACTAATATGAATAAAAATATTCAGGTAAGAATCGTTAGTAATTTCTCAATTTGTATAATTTCAAAGTATACGATATAATATAATATATATGTAGTATTTCTAAGATAACATAGTCAACATTTATTTAACAGCAATTTTCACAAATATAAAAAAGTCGAAATATCAATATATTATATTTATTACTAGTTTCTGTCCACATAAAATATAAGTACCTAGGTATGCAAATACACCAAAAACATACATTTTGTATAAAAACTAATTTAATATAATAAAAAACACACTCACTCAAAAGGGCACACATCACTTGCGTAGCCTTACTGCCTTCAGAAAAAGTAATCAATCTTTTCATTGTCACCACAATTACTATACTTATTTATTTATTTATTTAACACTTTATTAGTTATACCTACAAACAGGAAAACCTTAGAATTACTTACAGCTAAAAACAGAGTACAGGCGGGACGAGAACAGAAAAAAAAGAATAATAATTGCAAGAAAAACCAAGATAAAGAAGAGGTTTTATCATACAAACATGTATCTACATAAATTAATACATATCTAAATATATATAATATCATATACTTACAATTACATATATAAAGATAATAAATATAAATCTACATAGACATACTTATTTCTTATGAGATATAATATATTATTATATTATCACAAAAATTAAAAACACGTCTTCAACATGCATAGTTCACGAACGCTTCTGAACCTGTATATTATAATGAACACGATTGAGATAATAGTTTGTATGTCAATAAATCTCGTGAGTTAGCAAAACAGATAGCAACCTCATGTGTCTACAATAATACTAAAACCACTGTAGAGAAAAAATAAAGAAAATCGTATTTTTTTTCTATTGCATAGCTTCTATCGCGGGCCTTGAGCGCGGGGACCGAATCGAGAAATTCCATAACGAAAAAACCTCACGCTCCACACTCCGACGGGCGGAGGTGTGGCTTGAAGGCATAGCATGCAATAGCTTTACCGCGGCAGTCCCCGAGTGCCACACGTCGTTTTTTTTAATTGTTTTTTTTTCTCTACATTTGCTACGGAAAAAGATATAATAGAAGTATATTAAAAAGTGTAATAATTATTATTGTATGATATCTTTGAGAAACGTTTGATCCTACTAATATTATAAATGCGAAAGTTTGTATGGATGTTTGTTACTCTTTCACGTAAAAACTACTGAACCGATTACAATGAAATTTAGCACACATATAGAGGGTAACTTGGATTAACACATAGGATAGTTTTTTTCCCGAAAATCCCACGGGAACGGGAACTATGCGGGTTTTCCTTTGCAAACGTGGGCGAAGCCGCGGGTGGAAATCTAGTACACGATAATTTTACATCAAGAAATTAATCTAGTTTCTAATGTGATAAACATAAATCAACCTTTTTTTTAAATCTTATAACTAATAAAATCGTAGGAAAGTCAAAACTGTACATTCAATATTTTTTTAATAATACTGGGGGCTCTACAATCAATATCGAAACCAAAAATATAATTTTGTCTGTTTGTATGTAGTTATGTCCGGGCTAATCTCTAAAAGTACTGCATGGATTTTCTTTAAATTTTTTGCAGATATAGCTTGAAACCTGAGGAACGACATAGGACAAGTTTTATCCCGGAAATCCCACGGAAACGGGAACTATGAGGGTTTTTCTTTGACTACGCGGGCTCGGATAATATAAATTAAATTTGCTAGCTTTTTAGTTAAAAGTTAGCACGCAATGGATATGATTGGTGGATTTATTAAGCGCGCAGTGGATATGATTGGTGGATATTGAAGCCACAACAACGTAGCATAGCACATCTCTGATGGAAAAGCACTCAGTTCTTACATTTACTTTTGACGGGTGCTTGATTAGTATATGGGGCGTTTCCTTGTTTAGTTCTATACAAGGTTCTATACTAAAATGATATCGTATCTTTATGAAAAAAAATATTTGCAATTAATGTCAATCTGAAACGTTCACCGCAAATTCCTGTCAACAACAAATAAATAATTTATAGGTATATGAAATTATTCTGGACAATTTTTTTTTTTCATGGAAGAAACCTTCTGATCAGTAAAAAACAGATCTTTTGCTAGTCAATATTATCTACATGTTTTGGATATTTTTATTTTTATACATCGTTATCGTCGGTATGTATTGAACTCAAACTCAAACATTTATTTATTAGGTCGTGGGTTCGATTCCCACCCAGGGCAAAATTTGTGTGATGTTTGTTCTATGTCTGGGTGTTTATTATCTATATGAGTCTTTATTTAAAATTACATATTAATATAATATGTATGTTAATCAGCCACCTGGTTTCCATAACACAAGCGAAAGCTTAGTAAGGAATCAGATCGTGCCTTGTGTGACAATTGTCCCGAAATATATATTTATTCATTTTTATTTTATATTATAGCAATGATCCTAAACAACCACGATGCGCTTAACTTTCATACCTTGGAGGAATTTACCAAAAAATTTCAAGATCTTGTAGATGAGATGGCCACGTACTTCCAACCGTGTGGATACCCTATTGAAATGGTCACCAGGTTTTGTTTGGATGAAATGCAACTTGTGTATTAATCTACGGATGAAAAAATGGGGGTTTGATTGAAATTAAAGTTTGTATTGATTTTTTTTAATAACAAAAAAATAATATTGTTGCGATGTATCCCATTTTGTTTGACGAAATGAGTCTATTATTGTGTGTGATTACTTTGATAAATAAATAAAAATATACCCGTCGGAAGTGAAATTTTCAATCTATTTATAGAAATAAATAATCCCACAAATAAAATTTGATAATGCTACCATTAACATAATATTACGATTCTAATACTATATAATATTATAATGAAGACATGTAATGTAATACGTAAATACTATATTGGTATTTTTTAACAATAATTTTAATATCTATAGGTACTATACATAATATTATAAAGCTGAAGAGTGTTTGTTTGTACGCGCTGATCTCAAGATTACTACTGGTCCGATTTGAAAAATTCTTTCGGTGTTGCATCTAGCCTATTTTTCGAGGAAGGCTATTATAGGCTTTATAATTATCACACTAAGACCAACAATAGCTGAGCCACGCGGGTGATACCGCGGAGCGCAGCTAGTGTAAAGTTCTCTTGAGATATATTTATGTGAAAATTATTGTTTGTCTAGATGTTGCTAAGGAAGGAGTTTATACAAAAATACCACACTAAAAGTAATTCTTTATTAAATATTTATTTAATTCACCAAAATTAATCAAAGTAAATATTAAATGAACGCCAATAAAGTCACGTTTTGTATGTACAAGCGTATCTCAGTTAACTAATTTGTTTGTTTTGTGACAGAAATTTTATTGATGCAGGATTATATGAAAGTATGGTTTAGCACGTGTATTACTATTGCTTCACACCAGGATATGTTTACATATTCAACTTGATTTAATAAGCTAATTTTTCGATACTTTAAGTAAGTATTGAAAAAAGTACTTACCATACTTACTTACTATAATTATAATGATTATTAATAACTAGCTTTCCGCCCGCAGCTTCGCCCGCGTAGATAAAGAAAGACGCGCATAGTTCCCGTTCCCGTGCGATTTTAGCGATAAAATCTATTCTATGTATCTGTACAAAATTTGAATTAAATCCATGCAATACTTTGTGGGTTTAGCCTGGACATACATACAGACAAACAGACAAAAATTCTAAAAACTATATTTTTGGCTTCGGTATTGATTGTAGATAACAAAAAAAAAATATTCAATGTACAGTTTTGACTTTCCTACGATTTTAATATATATGTAATATGTACAGATGTATAGATAATGAAATGTCTGTATGTAGCCAAAGTGAATAAACCGATATTAATTAATTTTAAAAGAGAGTCCATTCTATTTATAAATGTCTGGTAATAATTGAATGCATTTTATTTAATACTAGCTTTCCGCCCGCGGCTTCGCCCGCGTTTTCAAAGAAAAACCCGCATAGTTCCCGTTCCCGTGGGATTTCAGGGATAAAACCTAGCCTATGTTACTCGTGGATAATGTAGCTTTCGAATGGTGAAAGAATTTTTCAAATCTGCCAAGTAGTTTCGGAGCCTATTCAATTCATACAAACAAACAAACAAAAAATCAAACCTTTCCTCTTTATAATATATTTAATTAATTAATTAATTAATTTAATTTAATTTAATTTAATTAATATCAGCTTGCGCAAATAATATTTCGAGGTTAGGTTAGGAAAGAATAAAAGACATTTACACTCAGTTTTACCATTTATTTGTTTATAAAACATCGGTACAGAGATTATTATGTTTACACTTTATGGTTTACATACTCAATTATAATATTGAAGTGAAATGCGATTTTTAAATGCAATATTTTCCCACTGTTCATTGTAAAACACCCTTTATAATGACCAGTGGAAACATCCCTTATTTATGTACAAATACTAACTAATTATATAATAAATTAGAACAATAAATAAACAGTCAGAACTTAGCCTTATAATACACTTATCTAATGCCATAAATTAGTTTCCATTGCTACGTTAAACATTGAAATCCCATAGCGTTGAGTTATGTAATTTGTTCGTGAAATGGCAAGGAAATTGCGAGATTTTTTTAGTAAGTTTAAGCATAGTAAAAAGAGAGAAGTATATTATTTTCGAACAAATGAATATCGCGTCGTTTGTATGGCCTTACCCCCAGTTCATGTACGGAACACGCACACAACGCCGTGTACCGGTACCGTGCGCTCCTAAACGCCAGGAGTTGGCCTACTTCTCTTTTTATACTATGGTTTAAGTTTAATTTCTGATATAGCAGAGTCTATGACTACCTATACTTCGCTCTGTGGATTAGTTAGTCTATGGGTAGGTCTATAGTAACCTTCAAATGAGTATAGAGTCTAGAACCTTCCGGATTTATTATGCTAACTATTTGAGATAGCTACATGCCTTGTATGTTTCTAATAACTAAGAAAAAAAAACAATTTTTCAATGATTAAGAAGACAGTACAACCACATAAAATTGAGAGCGAAGTAATAAAATCTCAAAAGAATTTCAAAAAACGCGCCAAATTCTATTCATATAATTCAACCCACAATCCAAGAGATGGAGCTGATTTTTAAATTGAAAATATTTTTGTACTTAATAAATAATCTACAGACACAAATGGAAGACATTATATTTCTATATGAGAGGTAAATAATATCGTCATGTGTTGAGTTAATTTCATAATCTAGCAATATTATTTTTATAATTTTTTGCGTTATCTAAAAGACATTCAATATTGTGTACCTAATAATTCAAAGGTGAAAAATAACTAAGTCCTATTATTCAACTTTTATGATTTCAAACAATGATATCCCTAAAAAAACTTATTTGAATTACACTATTTTTAATTATTTTAGCCACGATGGTATTTATTTACCTCCCATCAGGTAAAGAATAAAGTATATTTATTTCACTATATAAGAATTGGCACTAATTGTAAAATGGTTGACCCATTGGAAGCAATGCATGACTGATGCGATACACAATTTGATGAATTTATCGATATAGATAGTTCTTCGGTTCCTCAGCGATGGGTTCAGTACATGTGCCTAGATGTTTGAGTTGAACGAGGCTTCTGTAATAAATAAAATAATATAATTAATACATTAGTCAAGTCATATAAGTCATTAGATTAGTTAATACCTCTACATAAGACGTCATACAAACCATCAAGAGAGTTTGGCCAAAGATTCTACACGAAATATAATTCTGAAATTAACATAGCATGTAGATTTAAAAGTAAAAAATCATCACCTGGTAACAAAGAAACATGGGATGATAATATCATCACAAGTCAAGATGGGGTGAATATGCTATGTTAAAAAATTGAGATTGAGTGGAACAACAAAAAATAATAAGAGAAAAAATTCCATTCTTAATTCCTTCCCATTGATATTATATCACTAGAAAATAAAAATGACCTCCACTGCTTTATAAATGATATACCGGAACTCAATCGCAATTATTAATTTATTAAACTAAACTTTTCAACTTCTTCTAACTACTACTACGAATTATTACATTAGACTTCGTTTAGAAGCGCTATCGAGTTTTTAAAATACAGAAAGAATTCAGCAACCATTTACCAACTTACCTCGATCTACAATTCTCCATCTCCAAGAAGCAAGAGTTAGAGTACGTCTTGTCGTCCGTACCGCACACGGGATCGTACTCCGGCGGGCACACACGCGCGCAGCCCGCGTATTGGAACCGCGCTAGGCAACGTTTTAGTGGTACTACGAATACGTGTTTCCTGGAATATGATGATAACATGTTGAAAAGAGTTATTTGTGTGGTATTTGGGATAGATTGGAGATATATTTTACTGTTCTAAATTTTGAGGTAAGGTGGGAATTCTGTGCAATAAAGTGAAATCAATTTTTTGCTCAATACATCGAATGTATCGAGGCGTTTCATATTTTACTTCTACCGTCGATTGAAAGCTCGACCTATTGATTGTTATTTGATTTTACGCATGTGTAAAATGGAACAGAATAGTGCTTTTAAATGGAATCAATATTCACTACAGAAATACCTACATAGGAAATTCTTTAAAAAAATCTTCAGTAAAATACAACTCTCTTCTTGCAACTGTATTGTAGGTATACGTAGGTACGAGGTTAACGTGAATATAATATCTCATTTAATAAAATTGAACTTGCAAATTATGGAAATGATAAATTTTCAACTAATGGAGGCCCTGATAAATTATCATTTAAGAAAGGCCCTTCGTTTAAAACTTTATTACATTATCTACCATAATATTTACCACAATCACACACAGACTTACCCGCAATTCTCCTTCTTCATAATACACTCGTTCTTATAAAACCGGTTATCAGACCCGCACACGAACGCTGGTGTATCTGGACAGTCGCCATGACAGAGGGCAGTGGTACGGCAGTGGGACACGGACACCGCCACTACGTGCTGGCCGCAAGTGGCCCGGCGAAGCTCACATTCCGATCTGGGGAACAATTAATAATAATGGTTTATAGCCTCGTATGTATTCATGGTAAGCATTTATTGAGCCACAGTTCATCAATAACACTGGTCAGAACAGTTGAACGTGCATTATCAACTTTTCACACGCAGCGCTACCAGCTACTTCTTAATAATCAAGTTTGTTGCGTCATAAAATAATTATACGTTTTAAATTATCATCAGCTCATTCGAGTTTCTATTCAAAGAGACAAAGCGGTGAGAAATCGAGCTGATGATGTTGATTATGATCATAATTACAATATGGTTTATTATTCCTCGATACCAGATTCCATCGAAGTTGATCATTTGTTTTTCTGGGCAGAAGTATAAAACTTGTATAAGTTTTTTAAAACGATCGAATTAACACGGGATAGCAGAATTATTTCCGCTGATAAGACTATTTCCTTGATTGATTTACTACGAACAGTATTCATCTTAAAACACCTAAGGACACCTTTTCTATATCCTTGTCTTCAGTATTTAAAAATTAAACTTGTTCAGCCTTTTAATTTAGTTTACCGAGATCAAGTTTCCCATTTGCTTCATCAGCAATAATACTCACTTGTATACATTGCCATCAGAACCGCAGACAGGCTGGTCGACCACATTGTCGCAGTTTTCAGGGCAATCGGTTTCGAGTCGCGGGAGAAGCGTGCAGTTACCAAAGTGAGCAAGTTGTACTCCTTTGCTGTGGAGATAAATAATAATTAATTAATCGTTTAATTTAAAGTCGTATAAAGTTTATCTGTGGTAGCATTTTCAACTATTTTAGAAGTGAAATTTCTTTAAGCGCGTTGAGACTAAAGAGCTAGCGCGTAAGAGCAACTTTTTTCTCCGCAACTATTTTGTCTCTCCCATCAACTCTATGGGCTAGTGAAAGTGCGGGCACGTAGCGACGCAACTCCCGAGAGACTTTTTTATTAGCCCATAGAGTTGATGGGTGAGACAAAATAGTGGCGGAGAAAAAAGTCGCGGAGACAAAAGTTGCTCTTGCGCGCTAGCTCTAAAATTTCAAGGTCGCGTCATGGCAATACCGGCACGTGATGGAGTGAGGCCTTCTTGAAATTGAATCTTGCCAAAGAAGTTTCACTTCAAACACGTGTGCTTGGCACACATGCTTTTTTCCAAGAACAATATTTTTATTCATAATATTGTTTGTACTTATAAATATTTTACCTTTTGCTTGATAGCTTATTTTCCAAATTTATACCCACCATTAGTTTATATCAAGTTCTATTTTCATTTCTTTTTGTAAATTACACAAAACAATATCCGAAGCAATCTACGTATCTTATTTCCACCTTACAGAATGTACTGGAAAGTAATGAAACTTACAGGCAAGTAGCGACCTTCAAGAAGCAAGGGTTGGTGTACACATTAGCATCAGTCCCGCACACCGGGTCCGGTTCACTGGGGCACTTCACTTTCATGCATTTGCTTATTTTCGACTTGCATTTCTCCATGTCTACCTTCTTGACTATCTTCCTGCTGTTGACGCTGTAAGATGGTTGATATTGTGATTAACTTTGTTATTATTGTGTGACATTTTATTAAAATGAATTTAGGGAATATTTAGAAATAGTTATAGATATAGTCTAGTAGGATCTTTGACTTGGTACTAGATAAATAATGTGGAACCTTAAAACAATAAATAAGGTGACGAGTGGAAAACATTCAGCGATATTGTTGGAATGCATTCAACCACAGTGAATCAAATAACATGGGGAGGGTAATTATTTCAGATAAATAAATAAAATATTTAAAATTTAAATCCAAAAATTTAAATATAATAATAATCACTATAATGAGGCATAGTGATCACTTTCACTAATAACAGCTCATCAACCATCATCAAAAATAATACGTAAACCAACACAACCAAGATAACTTACCCACAATTCAGCATCTTCATTTCACACTCGTTCCTGTAGATGTTCTCATCAGAACCGCACACCAGCTTCTCCTTCTGGTCAGAACAGTCGGTGGGACAGTATTCGCCTCCTGAGGTTCGTTCTTGTGATACGCAGAATGCCATGGGCACTTCGAACACGTGCTTACTGGAATGTATGGTTTGTTGTTAAGTCCTAGTATTTTAATGTGTTTAATTCTAAAGAAGATGTATGTCATATTTTCTTCTGTGGATTAAACTCTAGGGCAACATTTATTTATCAATTGAATTCGGGAAAAAAAAAATCTAATTAAAATTTATAAAATATACACGCCTAGCCTACTTACGCTTTAATCAATTTTTTCAGGAATTTTTAGAATGTTAAATTCGAAATTAAGTATCGTTTCATGATAAAACTGATGAATACTTCAATCACTTTGGCAAAAGTATTTGATGTCCGAAAATCTGGTACCTAATTTCAATAATTTCTGATATAAGTTTCACATCTTAATCAATTTTCCGATTTGAGTTCATTCATCTAATATGACGTAATTGATACTCACCCACAGTTAGTAGCCTTCATCCTGCAAGCGTTTGCGTACAGTTTACCATCAGAGCCGCAAGTCGGTCGTGCGACCCTCCAGCACGACTCCCGGCAATGTCGCGTCGTTTGACAGTGTTTCTTGTTTGTTCGTACCACACCTTGCCTGGAAGAGATATCTTCTTGATTATTAAGCTCAATTAGGTTACAATACTGTCCATGATGATTTGTTCTTTATCGAATGGCTGTGAATATTTTTTTTGCACGTAGTCTAACCTGTTTGCAATTTGATATGCACTTTCGTTACGTACCATTTCATTAGTTGAATAACATAGATATTATGCTGCATTCAGAATAATCTAGTGATGGAAGCTGAAGTTAGTAACGCAATAATAAAATGTACTAGGTTAATATAGAACCTATGTTTACAAAACGTTGTATATAATTGTTTAAAATGTCCAAATACATTAGTAGCACAGGAAATTGCCATCCTATTTTTCTCATCACCTAGCATTAATGTAACATTGATTAATTTATTTTATTGATGTTAGGAGATGTGTAGAATATGGAGATGATTCACGTACCCACAAGTCAAAAGCTTCATCTGACAGGTGCTCTTATACACATTCCCGTCAGACCCACAAATAGGCCCATCGAGCGGCGCCTGCGAGCAGTCCACGGGGCAGTTCTCTCGATGCGCACTGATGTTGTTACAAGCGCCTAGATGGGAGAGCCCGATGCCCACTCTGAAAGAAAGAAAAGTAAGGTATACTGATATTGTAAAGAGGAAAGTATTATTGAAGCGCAAACTTCTTTAATCGCGTTGAGAAATTTTTGGCAGAGCAAAATATTTTGAGTTCGCGTTACCAAAATGCTGGTGTTATGAAATGTATGTATGTTGCTTTTTCGGCTTTCTATGAGCAGATCTTATAACTGCTTATTTTTTGTTTAATCGAATACTCGACTCAAAAACTGCTCGATCGATTTACAAAATATAATATTTTACAGTTAGAAAGTTAAATTCACCGAATTAAATATAGGAGATCAGCGATGTTATGTATGTGCAAGCTGTGTAGTTATTATTTATGTTGAGAACTGAATTAGCCTCTTTATTTGATATCGTGGAAACTTAAAGCACTACAGAAATTAATACATAAATTTGAGCATCATTTAATACGAAAAATGTTACCTGCAGATTTCGACTTGTAGCATACATCTATTGAGATAAGTTCTTCCATTAGTGCCACACACCGGGTCCCTCTCAGAGGTACATCTGTGGTCACATTTGGAGCCTTGTGCGCGGGAGCATGAGCCTTGGTCGGGTGCTAATCGTACTCCTGGAAATTGAGCGAAATATTATTTTAAAAAACTGCCAGTAGGAAAAATAATAAGTGTCTTGTTAAATTTGACGGTTTGAAATAAAAGAAGTGTTAATTCAATTAATCTGTGTTTCACTCGTAATCTATTCACATTATTAACTATTATGTAAGTATGTAGAATAAGGAAAAATATTTCCAATTCATCGTCAGAGCTTCAGACATCACCAGAACTAGAACTAACAATGTTTAATTTAAATGCTTTCCAATTCAATTATTTTTAATAAGTTATTATTTTTTATAACAAAATAACCTTTTGACGATTAATGGTTCCAGAAAAAAAAGCGGTTCTCAGAGTATTTTTTTACACCATTCACATTAAAAAACTTTTATCTATACTTCTATACTGTTATTAACTATAAAGCTGAAGAGTTTGTTTGTTTGAACGCGCTAATCTCAGGAACTACTGGTCCGATTTGAAAAAATCTTTCGGTGTTAGATAGCCCATTTATCGAGGAAGTTATATCATTACGCTAAGACCCTAACGCTAAGGAGTGGACCCACGCGGGTGAAACCGCGAAGGGATGCTAGTAAGATACTCCAAACCTACCTTTGCCACAAGTCTTCTTCCTCATCTCACAAAGCGATGGGTAGATGTACCCATCAGTCGCGCAAACTGGCTCCCCCTGTAACGCTGGCCCACAGATCCGGGGACAGGATGCGTCCCTTGCCCCATCGACCCAGGATAGCGCTGGAACAAAAATAATACAGTTTTGAAATTTTATCAGTATAGTTGCATTTGCTAGAAATAATGGACTAATATTATACGGACTAAGCTTAAGAGTAAAGCTTTTTTTCTCTCAGAGACTAGAATTGTGCACCTATTAATTGGTTATTGAAGTATGTTTGATAAACAATAACAATTGGAAAAATGAAACAATAAGTATGATTTTCCAGAACGATACGGTAGTGAAAAATTGGACAAATTTGTATCCTAGCTTAGTTGAATTATTAAGTACTAGCTTTCCGCCCGCGGCTTCGCCCGCGTTTTCAAAGAAAAACCCGTTCCCGTAGGATTTCCGGGATAAAACCTATCCTATGTCCTTTCTCGGGTATCAAAATATCTCTATACCAAATTACATGCAAATTGGTTCAGTAGTTAAGGCGTGATTGAGTAACAGATAGACAGACAGACAGAGTTACTTTCGCATTTATAATATTAGTATGGATAAAACACACTGGATAATTTATTATGTCAATGTATTAAAAGCCATTGACACATATTGTCAATGAACCTAAATGCATACATGAAAATTGATAATATGAGAAGTTTTGTTAAATCAATAATCAATGTTCAAGTATAAACGTATAAATTCAAGCCATTTTCGATAAATCCACTACAGAATCAGCGATAGAGATTATAATTTAGTAGCAAATTCAGTGGGAATTAAATATAAAATATAAGGATAATTGTGTGAAAACACGCGAGGCGTCGCAACATCTCACCACTAGATGCCACTAGTCGATAGCAATCGCCACGCATTGTCTGTCTGGTGGCCAGTAAATAGGAGCTTTTACACAGAACAGTAAAAACTTTATTAGGTAAATACATTTTTATTATTATTATGTTTTTTTACGCAATCTATACTAATATTATAAGGCTGAAGAGTTTGTTTGTTTGTTTGAACGCGCTAATCTCGGGAACTACCTGGCCGATTTGAAAAACTCTTTCGGTGTTAGATTATTATTAGGCCAACAGGAGCGGAGCCACGCGGGTGCAGCCGCGCGGTACACCGTACCTACAGCTAACATACCTACATAAACAAACTAGACAAAAACTGAAGAACTGAAAGAATTCGATATTTGTTATTTTTGAAGTAAAACAATGAAAAATACATTTTACAAAAAGGTTTGTATACGACCATGAAAACAAAAATATACAAAAACTACAAAAAAGTATATCGCTAGTTCTATAGCCCCAAGATTCCAACATGTAGGGGAAATACGTACAAAACGACATGTATGGACAAAATGACATAGTCCCCTTATTTCAAAATTGGCGGGTTTTAGCTACGTCTCCGCGACTGTATCACGTGACGGCAGCCATATTTACAATCCTGTCAGACGTTGAGCATCATTCTGACAGTTGCGCCGGAGTTACCAGTTCAAACTTGTATCTCGCCTTCAAAAGTTTATTTTACAGGTCTTTTTTTCCTATTTTCTGGTGAGTTATTTGTTGTTATTTGTAATTATTTGTATTTAAATCGATAAACTACGCTAGTATCCAGTGATTTCGATTAAGTTTATTGAAATCATTAGTTGTTTTATGGAATTATGATTTTTATTTGTTTTTCGGTGAATTGGGACAAAATGACATACATACAAATTGGACAAAACGACATAGTATGCCATTTTGTCCATAGTGTTTCTGTTAACATAATTTTGATGATTTATTTTTTGGGTGTACCTAGTACTTATTGATTTATTTATAATTTTTTAGGTGATTATTGGTGGTAATTATTGCTAAAAATAGACCAAAGGATCCACCGGCAGAAAAAAAGAGACAGGTTAAAAGAAAAATTTGTAATGATGATGAAATAAATATTTCTGCTTCTAAAAACGCTCAGAGAAAAGAATCAGGGAAGAAATTGAGAGCATCGAGGCAGCGTAGAACTGCTCCGAAATATGATGGCTCAAGAAGCGAAGATTTAATCTCATGCGAGGCCAATGACGACGATAGTGACTGCGCTTGCATTTATTGCAATGACCTCTTTTCCAATTCTAAGCCCGGCGATTTATAACTTGTTACCTTTGGGCTCATGCGTCATGTGCTGGTGTCCCAAAGAAGACCAAAGGATTTGTTTGTGAACTTTGCTCTTAAAAATTTGTATGTCATTATGTCCTTATCTTATATGTCATTTTGTCCATACTATATGGACAAAATGGTTTTTGTTATTAGTTATATTTTTTATTATTATATATTTTATTATAGATCCTACTTAATTAATAGACTGTGTTACTGATAGCCAATGAACCTAAGATGAGTATAAACGATTGAGACTGATTATAATGCCATTAAATAAATAAATATGATTGAAAAACAAAACACCCTGTCATTTTGTCCGTACTTCCCCTATAGGTACTAGAAAACTCCATTAGGACGAACCCCGGGATGCAACAGCAGTCTATCAGACAACTTTTATTTTTTCTATCATTAGGCATTACGTGAATTATGTGCACATGGCTACTTGCGATAATTTGTTTTTCGAACCTATGGCTTATCTATGGCTTTATTCTTTGAATACTGGCTGGTTATGTCAGTTGGAATGATAATAAAAAAAATTCAAAAGCTATATATATTATATACTGATTATATACCTACATATATATATATTATTATCTATGGATTTATTCTTTGAATACTGGCTGGTTATGTAAGTTAGAATGAAATAAAGAAATAACGAATATTGAAAAAAAAAATTCTAGTTTAAAAATTAATTAATTATGATTAGTGTACAAATTTTTTAATAAATCTGTCCATTGAAAGTGTGTCAAAAGCATAATAAGTCGGTTACATAACATACAGACAGACAAACATACAATCATACAGGTGAGTATAATAATAAGCGTGTTAAAACAAAGGAAAGACTTCCCGATAAATTACATACTATATTATTCTACTAGCTTACCGCCCGAGGCTTCGCCCGCTTTGTCTAAAACCTAATAAATTATATACTAAAACCTTCCTCTTGAATCACTCTATCAATTAAAAAAAAATCGCATCACAATCCGTTGTGTAGTTTTAAAAGTTACAGCATACAAAGGGACATAGGAACAGTCAAAGCGACTTTGTTTTATACTATGTAGTGATGATGTTAAAGACTTCGTAAAAGGAAACTCCTTCACAATAAAAGTTGCATAAAAATATCTATAAACTTTTTAATCATTCATAAATTATACCTGGATATAAATTTTAAACCATTATAAGGAAAACATTAAATTCCACTGTTTTAGCACTTCAGCGGTGTTTAAAATGTTTATAATTTACGAGATATTTCATGTAATTGATGCGTAATTGTTGAAGCGCTTTAAGATTTTTCTAGGCGTTGTATTTATAAATATGAAGTATCGACGTTGGTAGATAAATTATGATAATTTGAATGGAATCTATGTTCTTTCTATGAATAAAAACGTTTCTTTGAAATACGTGTGTATGCAGAAATTTTATTTTATGATCTTTATTTTTTCATAACAGAAAATGTGAAAATTCGAATGAAAACTTTCAATGTATCGCCCTATAAAATTTCATGCAAGCGGTCAATTTAAACATAAAACCAAATACTTACTTAAATATTTTCTAGCAAAGTAAGTAAAGTAATAACTTGCTTAGGTTTGCTACTTACTACTTACTACTTTGCTAGAAAATATTATAGTAATTTCACAACACACTTAGTGTATCGATCTTTACCCATTTTATCAATGGCGAGATTTCCTTTTAATAAATCAACGACACCGATACTTGATTGGGATGTGACCGCATTCCACAACTTTCAAGGTTGGTAGGGTGCTCTATATTTTGTTTTTACGTTAAAATGTCAAACTCTTGGATATAGGTGGTTATCCTGTACATCTATGTTTCCCTAGTACTGAAAAGTTAATGATTATAAAATAACTAGCTGTGCCTCGCGGTTTTCCCAGCTGATAAAAACGACGGGAAACATTTTATTTTAACGGTCATGAAAAAAGGCTGTTTGAGCGTAGTTTTAAATATTATTTATTACAAAGTTCATCCAAATCGGAGCTCTGATTACTAGATACAAAGATAGTAGGATGGTAGAAAATTAAAAAAGAAATAATACATTTGCAATAAGTATAATATTATTTTCTAGGGTTTGATTTTACGCGAGTATTATACATTTAGAAATTAAAGACTTTTTAACGGATTTTAAACAAGAAGTCTGCGGTATGTGAACACACACTGGACAACAACCACTTCATAAGATTTGACCAACCACAAATCCTTGCCAGAGAAAATAAATTTTTTCCAAGACTTGTGCGCGAGGCTATTGAAATTAAAAAACATCCAAATTTCAATAGAGAAGATGGTTTGAAACTTTCTAACACCTGGGATCCTGTTATTAAGAATTTAAAATCCCATGTCAAACGTACCAAAAGACTAGAAGACACGATCAGCCAATACTGCCAACATCCGGAAAAATACTCCAGATACCAACTACGGAGGAATAGGTGGAGGTAGTTCACAAATAACAATTTTTGAATGACCATCAAGACGTACAACATCTCAGTCTCCCCGTGACCACGCTCGCTGTAAAGTGTTCGAAACGTCGGGAAAATAATAGAATGAATAAATCGCGTTTAAAATCCGTTAAAAAGTCTTTAATTTCTAAAAGTATAATATTATTATGTTTGAAATTATATTTTATTGCTTTATTAATTTTGTAGAAACTGAAACATAATAATTGCGTTGCAATATTCGGTAATCTATACATATAATAAATCTGTAGAAGGGTCAATTCTGTACATTGAAAATATTGAAAAAAGGGTGTTACTGGATCGATTCCAAGCCCAAACATGTGATTAAAAAAAATTTTTGTCTGTCTGTCTGTCTGTCTGTCTGTCTGTCTGTCTACTGTCTGTCTGTCTGTATGTTCAGGCGTCACTTGAAAACTAACGGTTCGATTTCGATGAAACTTGGTATAATTATACCTTATTATCCTGGGCATAAAATAGGATACTTTTTATCCCGGAAAAATACGTAGAAAAAAATATCGTAATTTTTCTTAATTTTTCCCTGCGGACGGAGTCGCGGGCGGAAGCTAGTACTTTAATATTTTATTTGGTTGAAAGTTTGTCCTATATAATTATAACAAGCTATCATTAAAAAACCTTTATCAATAAATCAAATTTTAACTAATTTCGAGAAATCAAATAATCGAAATTAATATGCATAAACGTAATTGAGTTAACCGCAAACCAAGATTAATAAACAAAACAAACTTTCCATACCATAAATAAAAAACATCCAATTACATACAGAAAACGAGTTTATTTAATTAAAGTACCAGGCGCGCATATCTTCATAGGCGATCCCGTTTGGTGACCACACTATTTACCATGTCCGTCACGGTCCCTAGTAAGAGATTACGGTACATTCGCATGCAAAACGTGTTGTCACTTTCTCTTGGATGAAATAGAAATTGCCGTGTCAATGGTATTTGTGCAGCTCTCGAGATGGCTCGAATGTTACTTCGAATGCACTTTGCGATTTAAAATAAATAAAAGTTTACTGCGATTTTCATTTTGGTACTTTAGGGAAAGCTATTGCGTCCATCATGGGTGGACTCAAAAACTTCTTAAATGTTGATTTAAAACATTTAGGTAGTACAAAAATAAAAGGCATAAACAATAGAAGTAAATTAAACGTCGAAATTAATAGTTTCACCATAGAGTTTCACATTGGTTTCACAGATACATTGTAATTTCCTGAAGTAAAATTACTAAATAGTTAAATCGTAAAATACCTACATACTATTGTAGATCAGACCCAACCGACCATTTTTGTGACTAACAAACAAACATACAAACGTAGATACATCATAGCTTTCGCTTTTGTACAAATCGTCAACAAAAACAATCCTCAATCGATTACGTTATACAATTATCTAACCTAAGCAAAACCATGCGCAAAAACTAGCCCCACACCTAGTAGACTACGATCTGTTCTACTTGATATCAATTACAATAAAAAGTAGAAGATTTAGAAGCAGTCGAGACAAGTTTACGAACGTGCTCTCTGACTATAAAGATAACTCAATAAATTATAGCAGTGAACACTTAGCTTTAGGTAAGGGTTGTTACAATACATTTTTAACCGACTTCAAAAAAAGGAGGAGGTTATCAATTCGGCCGGTATGTTTTTTTATGTATGTACACCGATTACTCCGAGGTTTCCAAACCGATTAACGTGATTCTTTTTTTGTTCGATGTGGGATGGTGTCGAATTGGTCCCATAAAAATTTTATTAATTTAATAATTGTGATATTAATTTTTATTATATTAATTTTATTTGTCGATTAATTATTTTTAACTCTATGATATCATTGATAATGACTGTTTAATTAGCAATGATGGATAATTTATTGAAATAAATTAAATGGTTGTCGACATAACAATGAGACTCAAATAAGTTTATAGTGTACGTCTAACATTATTTTTAAATATGAAAATTAGCAATCATTGACATAAAAATTTTTATTTTGGAAATCTATCTGAATAGGGCTTGCATAGGTGTAAGAATGTAGTCCTGCACGGAAAATTTATCACCATTAAGCAACTGATCATCAAAACATATGTGGAATACATAATTCCTATACCTAACAGAAAACACAGAATTTCTCTTCCATTAATATCCATAAAACATTGTATTATATTTGCATTAGAAACACACAATACATCATGAACAGTTCTAAGTCGAAATTATCATTCCTACAGCGTTCTCTTACCATTTGTCATCTAAATGATTCAGGAAGGGACAGCCCTAACAAATGATCGCGTTTACACCGTGGGCGAAGACAGGGACTGCAACGCGAAACCATTTATACTGTTTGTAGTTTTGTGAATTGTATCCTTCGATTGTTTATTTGTTGCGGTGTGATAGATGGCCGTGGTGTTCACGCAAGGGTGTTAAATTTATTTTTGAAACATTTTGTAGAAATAAAGGTTATGTGAAGAATATTTAAATTGATTCAAAAAAATCTGAAATTAATTTCTAATAATTACTTCAGAAACATTAATTTAGGCAAAATTTAATTTTTAAGACTTAATAATTAATATCCTGAAAATTGTCATTTCGTAATAATTTAATTATTTTTTTTAGTGTGGTTTTACATGCAATGTTTAGGGCATGATTTAGTTAAAGAATAATGAAATTTAGTTAAACAATAATATCACTATAATTATATCAACAGATGCAAATAAAATAATACTATTGTACTATAAACTTTTACCTACTTTACAAATAATAAGTTCGCGCGATTTGAGTTATGGTAAAGTTGAGAAAGTTTTCGTTTCCCTGGATCTAATAACTTTCACAGGCAATAAGCAATTTAGTATGAAAATGCAACTGCTATTTACCTTTCTTTCAAATTATTTTTCAATAAAATAAAATATAAATAGAAAATCATTATAAAGTATCCATAAATTAATGGATCCAGTAACTAGGCATTAATGTTTATTTACTTAATAACCGGACTGCAACAAAAAATTGAAATTGCATTAAATTTTATACTATTTGTAAATAACCGATCAAATTAAGCATTTATGTTAAGATATTACTAGCTTTCCGCCCGGGGCTTCGCCCGTTTTTTGAAAGAAAAACCCGCATAGTTCCCGTGCTATTTCCGGGAAACCTATCCTATGTGTTCCTGTGAACCTATCCTATGTCCAAGTTACCCTCTATATGTGTGCTAAATTTCATAGTAATCGGTTCAGTAGTATTTGCGTGAAAGAGTAACAAAAACACACACACAAATCCTCACAAACTTTCGCATTTATAATATTAGTAGGATTCGCCTAACTGTAGTGTCATAACCAAGTTATAACAATACTTGATCAAGTTATCAAGGCAAAGCTAAATGTATAAAGGAACTGTCACATTTCTGTGTAACAAACTATCAAATTCTTATAATATTACTAGCCTACCGCTCGCGGCTTCATCCGCTTTGTCTAAAACCTAATAAATTATATACTATTATAAAACCTTCCTCTTGAATCACTCTATGTATTAAAAAAATCCGTTGCGTAGTTTTAAAGATTTAAGCATACAAAGGGACATAGGGACAGAGAAAGCGACTTTGTTTTATACTATGTAGTGATGAAAATTTTATTTGTATGCTCATAATATACACAAGGAAACTGTTACTCTGATCACTTGTTTACTATAAAATTAAATTTGACAGCGTTTCGTACATTATTTATAATGTTAACCTTCCGCTCGCAGCTTCACAGGTCATGGAAATTTTTATGGGAATACTAGAAAGTCACCCTGGCTTCGCCTGTGGTACATGTTTATGTTTTCTCTTTACCACAATCATCCTCATACTTTGAGGAATATTTAAAAAAAAATAATTAACGAAATAGGGTCAGCCGTTCTCAAGTACTTACCAACACATAATGCGATAAATTTTTATATTGTAGATGATTTTTCACAATGGTAAATAATAGCATATGTCACTATCTATATTCTTATGGATTTGATGATCCGACACATTATGAACCACGTTGTTGAGATCTCTTATTAGAAAATTAAGAGTTTAGTACATGTGATAATAATATGCAGATTGCAGCATACTATTATAGATATAGCTTTTAGCCTAATCCTACTAATATTATAAATGCGAAAGTTTGTGAGGATTTGTGTGTGTGTGTGTTTGTTACTCTTTCACGCAAATACTACCGAACCGATTACAATAAAATTTAGCACACATATAGAGGGTAACTTGGATTAACACAAAGGATAGGTTTTATGCCGGAAATCACACGGGAACGGGAACTATGCGGGTTTTTCTTTGAAAACGCGGGTGAAGCCGCGGGCGGAAAGCTAGTAAGGTTATAATTTCCATTTTGCATTTTCAGGTTAAATAATTAATAATGTTTATTTATTTTAGAAAGAACGAGAGCAAAATAATGGACAACTTAAACTAAGTATTAAAGTTTCCATACAAATCTGGCAACACCACAACGTTTCATTTCACTGCTCGTAATTCACAAGTGCATCGCAGAGAAAGTTAAAAGCTTATTAACCCATTTCGACTTCGATAAACCGTTTTAAACTAATATTTGCCCGCGGCGTTTCTTGCCACAATTTCACTGCATATTTCATGAGATAAGTTGTCCAGTTTGTTGAGTATGAGGTTATAATTTAAATTTACCTTAAAGTAAACTAATCCATTCGATTTATCAGGTGAAATAAATTATAGGGCCTCATTTTTATAAATACTAGACTTTTCTTCTTGAATCACACAACCACATCATAATCAGTTGCGTAGTTTTCAAGATCTACAGGGTGTAATCGTTAAGTGTGCACAGGCATTATTCCGTAACTATAACAGATATCAAAATACTTTAAACTGATATTGAAAGTACTACTAACCTAATGAGTAAAATGACAATAATAACTTTTTAAAAATAAAACGGGAAATACCCAAAAAATACTTGGTTTGGTAGCTTTCATAACGGAAAACATCATTTACATTTATTGAATCACTCATGTAAGTAAAAAGCACAAACATAACAATGTGAAGATTTCTCTTTTATTGTATGAAAATAACTACATAATTAAATCATTTTGTTCTTACACTTTTATTTTTATTGTTCTTAACAGCGCTAATTGAATAAAAATCTCACGATACATAATGCTGCATCGATTTTTACAAAGTGGTTTAAGTGGTTTGTCGTTTTACAAGCTTTTTATAATGTTTTATGATTGAATGTCATAAAAATAATATCATAATAATTATTAATATCATGTTAATCCATACTAATATTATAAATGCGAAAGTAACTCTGTCTGTCTGTCTGTCTGTCTGTTACTCAATCACGCCTAAACTACTGAACCAATTTGCATGAAATTTGGTATGGAGATATTTTGATACCCGAGAAAGGACATAGGCTACCTTTTATTGCGAAATATGTACCACGGGCGAAGCCGGAGCGGACCGCTAGTCTTTAATATATATAAATCTCGTGTCACAATGTTTGTCCTCAATGGACTCATATACCACTTAACCGATTATAATAAAATTCGCACACCATGTGCGGTTCGATCCAACTTGAGGGATAGGATAGTAAATCGTTTTAGAGAAAGCGGGCGAAGCCGCGGGCGGTAAGGTAGTGTTTACATATAGCTTTTCGACTATAAAAAGACAAAATATCAGACTATAACATCCATTTAAAGTTATCACTAGCTGTGCCCCGCGGTTTTACCCGCATTGCTTCGCTCCTGTTGGTCCTAACTCCTAACATGAATAGCCTTATAGCCTTCCTCGTTATATGGGCTATCTAACACCGAAATATTTTTTCAAATCGGACCAGTTGTTACTGAGATTAGTGTGTTCAAACAAACTCTTCAGCTTTATAATATATGATTGTATTAATTAAAGTTAAAAAAAAACTTTTTAAATCATTTCACATCACTTTTCGTTAATCATCAAGCTTACGAAAGTTTTTAAACAGTCTTAAAAATTAAATGTTTGAACTAATTATAGAGGTTACAATTAAGAAACCATAAGGTAGGTACAAATCTTTTTCAGCCATCTCAAATTTCGAAGAAACATGTACTTATTAAAATTCACCTACATCGTCCTGTAGCAGTCAATTTTAAATATCCATTGATTGCAATCAACTCACGAGTAAATTTTAAACATCTCGATTTAATTCCCCTTATCTTTTATCCAGTATTTATTTCTTACGGTAAAGGAATCTGGGGCTTACGGTATCCGAACGTTTTGGAGTAACCACAGGTTTTAAAACACTCCACTACATAATACAAAACAAATTCTATGTCTGTCTGTTCGCGATAAACTCAAAAACTACTGCACCGATTTTCATTCTATTTTCACTAATGGATAGCGAGGTTATTATAGTTTTCGAAAATTATTTTCAAGTCATGGACAATTCGGAAAAAGCTGCAGGCGGAGACCTAGTTATGTATATTTCAATGATAAGGAATGTAGATAAACTGTTGGCATATCTCCTATAACGAACCTGAAACCTTCAACTTCGAAGCACTAAGCCACTGCACTCAAATCATGTACCACATCTAATATATTATATTATAAAGGCGAAAGTTTGTATGGATGTATGGATGTTTGTTACTCTTTCACGTAAAAACTACTGAACCGATTATAATGAAATTTAGCACACATATAGAGGGTAATTTGGATTAACACATAGGATAGTTTTTATCCCGGAAATCCCACGGGAACGGGAACTATGCGGGTTTTCCTTTGCAAACGCGGGCGAAGCCGCGGGCGGAAATCTAGTACATAATATTATCCATTTAAAGAATAATAATGTTTACTTACAAAATTAATATTCACCACGCGTTGCATACCAATTAGTATTATCTTAACGATAATCGTATTTAGCTATTTTCCCGTAAATTATGTGAAGGCGTATAATCTTTTATGTAATCAGTTAGAGAATAATGTCTTTATATTGGGAAGTACAGTTATACAAGTCATATAGACTAAATTATTAAAAAAGTGGGTCATTATAGACTCTAGAATTATATTAAGTATTATCTGTGCTATAGACATATAAGTTTGTATTAGAATAATTGATTTTGTTTTATGAGTAGAAATACACAGTGTGACTTTTTCTTGTTGTAAAGTCTCATCTAACAAATATAAATTATAAAGCTGAAGAGTTTGTTTGCTTGAACGCGCTAATCTCAGGAACTACTGGTCCGGTTTGATACATTATTTCACTGTTAGACAATATATCGTGGAAGACTATAGGCTATATTATTATATCATCACGCTAAGATCAATAAGAGCGAAGCAATGCGGGTAAATCCCCGCGGCACAGCTAGTAAAATAATATATTTATTGTACAATTACTTTTCGTATATACATATACAGGGTTACTTGAAAAACACCAGCAACCTCGCAGGACAAGATAGCTAACATCATAAGCAATAACATTTGTTCTACGACTTTTGATAATTTGTTAGATTTTATTTTCATACAAAAATAAATATTCATTTAATTTTCCGTTTGAATATTATAAACTGTACGCCTCCCAAAAATTTTGTAAACAAGAAACGAACGAGAGGGGGAAGGGGGCGTCGCGTCGTCCATCCGATAATGAATAGAACATAGACTTACAAATGTTAGGAGAGTACAATAAAAGTTTAAAGAATCATTTAAAAATAATTTATTGCGTTATGCCAAAAGTCGTAGAACAAATGTATAAATGTTCCCATAATACAATCTCAACATAAATAATTGATAGATGCTATTAATAAACCAATCATTTAGTATAATTACAATAAAATTAACATAACTTTCCAATATTTTACAATTATTTTAAATCAACAGATTCCTTCTATCAAGTTAATTCAGTTTTAATCGGTGTAAGTTTGTGTGTAAATAGAATTATCAATATAATCGTGAATGCAAATATAATGATAACTAGTCGAACAACTGGTTTGGCGACAAGTTGCGAGATTTATCGAGAGTAAATATAGTCGCCTATCTATATCTATTTATAGACAAATTCTATGTTAAGAAATCTTCATGGGTAGTTAAAATTATGGTTTGTACATAGATATGTGAGAAACTGTTATTAAGAGCCATCACTACATAGTAACACAAAGTCGCTATCCTCCTATATGTGTATGCTTAGATCTATAAAATTACGCAACTGATTTTGATGGCGTTTTTTATAGTTAGAGTGATTCAAGAGGAAGGTTCTGGTATGTAATTTATTAAGTTTTAGGCAAATCGGGCGAAGTCGCGGGCGGAAAACTAGTTTATAATAAAAAAAAAACAGTTACCTAAATTAATACAAGAGTAATTGCTTATCCGTTTGTGTTGTTTGTAAGATTGTTGTCACCAATTTCTTAACACTTGGTTTATAATTAACATTCATAAATAAGGTAAAAACCACATATTCTGAGATATTTTTTGTAATTTTTTATATGGAATTATTTTGAGATTGTTTATAATTATGGGATTTTAAGACAATAACAGAATACTAATTCTATGTACATATTTATATCTCTAATTTAATGTATAAAATTGTACTCAAATTCAAAAAAAGCTCAGCATTCATGTTATAATTAGAATCGGAAACAAACTAATTAGATAAAACGTAATTATAGTTATAACTAATAATCGGAATAAACACATTATCGCGAGTACAGTAAGGATAAAAACGATGTGGGTTAACGCGGAGATAACGACATGAGTTATATCTTATACAGCGTGTTCAATTTTTTTTTATTGCAGTAAATATTTATGTATAGGAATCTATTTAATTGAGTTGAACGTTATTTACTATAAAGTGTGTTTTAAAATAAACACGGAAAAAGAGTGTAGTTTTCGTTTTAAACTATAAATAATGAAAACTCAATTAAGGTACTTATATATATCGTATTTTCCTTCGACTTTACTATAACATTACAGTAAACGAGTAAACATACAGAAAAATACTTTAAGATAGCATAGAAGTCAGAAAGTACCAAAAGTTTTGGTATATGTGTTGCGATTATATTTTTTAATACCCCAATTAAATATATTTATTAAATAACAACAAAACATGGATTACTTATATCAATTAAAATATTTATATATTAAAAATATTTCTTCTTCCCTCTAAATAAATTAATCTAATTAAAAAGAAGCACCCTGTACACACATACCGCTAACTTAGCAAAAACAGGCTCAGTGTATCAACGTACGTGTTACAATGTGTTACATTAGCTCGACGCTCTGTTTTGACAGCTCCTATTATCAGCTGTTTAACGGACCGAAATTACAGGTTGTTCTCAAAAGCTTATTGATTGATTAAGACCCAATTTTATTCGCAAAAAATAGTGTTAAAGTTAATCTGTATAATATGAAACGAATGGGATTCAAGAAGAAATTCTTCAAATGATTTATTTAAATACGAATTGACATACTTTTTAGCGATTGAGCGTAACGAATTACTAAATAAAGAGTGTTGTGCATGTTCCGTGTAGTGGTGTTTTGTGGCATATAGTATACTAGCTGTGTTCCGCGTTTTCAACCGCATTGCTCCGCTCCTGTTGTTCTTAGCGTAATGATATGGTATATAGCCTATAGCCTTCCTCAATAAATGGGCTATTTAACACCGAAATAATTTTTCAAATCGGACCAGTAGCTCCTGTGATTAGCGCGTTCAAACAAACAAACTCTTCAGCTTTATAATATTAGTATAGATACATTCTTATGCATTTAATAAAAATCGATTATTTAAATATTAAAAACAGATACTTCAATATAGATATAGATACCCATGCAATAAATGCCTTAAGCTTTTAAAAATAAGATATTAGATATGTAAACACAGGTGAAATCTTTTACGCAAAACAGCTGACCGAATCTGGAGAAAATTTAATAGTCGAGACGAAGCCGAAAGAACCGAAAATACTTTATAAGAACAAAAATATCCAGAAATACCCTCAAAATATAAAAACGTCGCAATTGAACCCACGACCTTCGTAACAATTAAACCATTTAACCGAGAGTTCGAAATAAATGATTCATTGAAAGCTATTAAAAGGTTAAACACAACAAGGATCAATATAATCGATTAATGTCACATTAACGGTTATTGGCAGCGCGTCGATCACGATCTATCGATCAATGATCCAGATGATTTATTGTGAGTGCGGCATGAATGTAAATCATTATGAATAAATGGAATGTAGAACAATATATAACAGGTAATCTTTGTTTCTTGGTAATACTCCGTTGGTTCAGTGGTTAGTGACACAGGTCGTGGATACGATTCCCAACAAATACAATTATTATATTAATTTGACTGCCCGGTTGGCTTGGTTGGCAGTCCCCCTGCCTTTCAAGCCAGAGGTCGTGGGTTCGATTCCCACCCAGGGCAAATATTTATGTGATGAACATAGATGTTTGCTCTGTCTGGATGTTTATTATCTTTATAAGTATTTATTTTTTTTTTTTATAATATAATATGTATGTTTATCAGCCATCTGGTTTCCATAACACAAGCTAAAGCTTAGTATGGGATCAGATCGTGCCGTGTGTGAAAATTGTCCTGAAATATTTAAAATTTTAAATAAAATACTATTGCACTAAATTGTATTAAGGAGTCAAGTCGGAGGCTTGCAGTTAAGAAATTGATTTTTTTAATTTATATGCGCATGTTGATAATATCACTGCTCGAAACGGTGAAGGAAAACATCGTGAGGAAAACGACATGTCGAAGAATCAAAGGTTCGACGACACGTGTCATCTGTCAACCCGCACTTGGCCAGCGTGGTGGCTTACCCTCATCGTAAACCCGTGTCCCAGCAGTGGGAACACAATATATGAGCTGATGATGATCATTGTACTAGTAATATTATAAAATAGCTGCGCCTCGCGGTTTCCCCCTCGTGGCTCCGCTCCTGATCTTAGCGTGATGATATATATTATAGCCTATAGCAGCTTCCTCGATAAATGGGCTATCTAACACCGAAATAATTTTTCAAATCGGACCAGTAGTTCCTGAGATTAGCGCGTTCAAACAAACAAACTCTTCAGCTTTATAATGTTAGTACCTATAGATATAAATAAATATAGATGCGAAAGCCGCAAGTGAAATTGCGAAATACATTATGTAAATAAATAGAAGGTTTTCATGTAACATTATTGTTTTAATATTATTTCAGTGAAAGCAACATAATTATTCACGTGAATATTCGATACATTTGGCTTTATTTCGTGTATTCGTAATCGAATTTGCATCTGCGAAAATTTAATCAACGCTATATTATCAATGATGAAATGTTACATTTGCATAGTTCAACGAATCGTATTTAATTAATTATACAACTGAATTATTAATGTTTTAGGAATTAAAGTATATAATAATGCAAATAATTAATGATCGTCATTTGTTTTGTAAGAAAGTTAAAACAAGGATTAAACCATATTTTCAATGTCAAAGAAATCACTATAACAACAACTATTATTTATTATCGAAATATTTTTTATTTCCTTTTAATATTTGTTTATTTAAATAATGTAAGTAATAGGTAGTTTTTACTGTAATAAGCAAAACGTGTGACGAGGTATGTATAGTAGATCCTAAACGGATGATTCGATTTGAATGTGCTTTTAAAACGGTCATCCTGTGAGTAGGTTCTAGTCTAGTAAATATTCAAGCTATCATATCTTTTACTATTTAGTTTTAGTATTATTTTTGCATTTTTATTTGATAATTACCTAATTAGTTAAAGTACTTACCGAACACCAAAATAACAGCTGCTGCGATGAGATGAGATTTGACCTCCATTTTGAAATCACTAGTTTATTACACACAAGTTCAAAATTCACTAATTTGTTTTGTTCACTGGTAGCATTCGGTCATGATGTTCGGCTCCTGTAACAAGGAAAGAGGAAAATTAGTTTAAATACTAATATTATTGATAATATAGAAAAAGCGGGATAAATTATTAAACCTATAGGTAAGAGACATATTATTAACAATTAGTCAAAATATTTTTATGTCCGTCTGTCCCAAATATTGAAATACCAAAATATTAGCAATTTTGACGCAACTTTCGAGCAAACTTTTGAAGAGCCTACTTTTCTTTAAAGTCGAGTAGAAGTTTAGAAATTAAAAACTTTTTAACGGATTTTAAACGCGATTTATTCATTCTATTATTTTCCCGACGTTTCGAACACTTTACAGCGAGCGTGGTCACGGGGAGACCCTGAGAGATGTCTCTAATATCAATCGAATGAATAAATCGCGTTTAAAATCCGTTAAAAAGTCTTTAATTTCTAAATGTATAATACTCGCGTAAAATCAAACCCTAGAAAATACGAGTAGAAGTTATTAAGTTTGAATAATGAATTTTATTTTATTATTCCATGTTTTATATTTAACAAAATGAGATATTACTTACTTGTTTATTAGGTTAAAGAGCTTATGAAACACCAAAAGCTTTTTTATAGTGAATTTTGCGACGAACAACAACAACAACATTTCCTAGGTTAAAAATTTTATAAGTGGGTATATTACATCTATACATATAATACCTAAATTCGAACCCTGGACCATAGCTCCAGTGGCGCAATTGGTTAGCGCACGGTACTTATAGGGCAGTGGCCGTGAGCGATGCCGGGGTTGTGAGTTCGAGCCTCACCTGGAGCATTTTTTTGTGTTTTTGACAAAAAAATGTAGGAACGATAGTAAAATCGAAAGTGAAGCGTCATAGGCAACGTATACTATCAGATTGTTAAATAGTTAGTAAAAAAAATCATCTTTTGACAAAATTATCCACATAGGTACTCGTAGCAGCCCTTCATTAAAAAAAATGACCCTATTTCTTTGTATGCTAATTTTTTTAAGTTCTTTGGGCGCGTTGAGAGTAAAATTTCAAGGTCACGTCATGGCAATAAGTACCGTCACGTCATGGCAATAACGTCACGTCGTGGAGTAAGGCAACGATTTTGGTATCTTTGAATCTTGCCAAAGAAGTACTTCTGACACGTGTGCTTAGCACACGCGCTCTTTGTAAGAAAATTTTATAAATAATAAGAGGGTCGTTCGTAAATATACAAATAATATAATTGTTGCCTAAATTCGAACCCTGTACCATAGCTCCAGTGGCGCAATTGGTTAGCGCACGGTACTTATAGGGCAGTGGCCGTGAGCGATGCCGGGGTTGTGAGTTCGAGCCTCACCTGGAGCAATTTTTGTGTTTTGACAAAAATTTTAGGGACAAAATTATTTATGTATAGTGAAAGAGACATTATAATGATATGTATAGCGAGATTTGGATAAGGTTAAAGTAATGAATAAAAAATCTGGAAATTTTGATTTCCTATTATGTATATTTAAGTGGTATAGGCGTAGACACTCAAATACATAGTAATTAGACGAAAAAAAAATTACATCAAGCATTTAAACGAAAAATATCATTGAGAACTACTATGAATTACAAAGATTATAGGAGCGATTATTTTTGTTACGATAGGAATATTACTAAAAAATATTGTCTCGTGACAAAATGCAAAAATTGTCCATAATAATTAATCTTCTTATTTAAATGACTGAATGATGAAGGTATGTTTGAGAGACACAATTCTAATTTTTAACCGACTTCAAAAAAAAGGAGGAGGTTATCAATTCGGCCGGTATGTTTTTTTTTTTCATGTATGTACACCGATTACTCCGAGATTTCTGAACCGATTTACGTGATTCTTTTTTTTGTTCGATGCGGGATGGTGTCGAATTGGTCCCATAAAAATTTTATTCGGATAGGCCCAGTGGTTTTTATTTTATGAACATTTTTGTCTGTATTTGTAAATGTGCAAGTTGGAAGTCGATTGTTTTTTTTAACGCAGTTATTGACTTGTATTCAATCTGATATTGTTGTTATATTTAACATTCAGAGCAGAAAAAGTCACAAGCGTTAACTAGTTAAGATTAAATTCTTATAACAACAACATTGTAAGCGCAAACCGAGAAAATGAACACATAATATGTGTTCATTTTTTTAACACATAAATACATATTATTACGACAGACATAAATACATTCTTTACATAGGTACATTAGTATAATTAATATTTACTCTAGTTCTTATTAGTATTTGCGATATAATCACTAGTTTTAGATAATAGCATGTAATTTTTTGTAATTTGTAATTTTGTATAATTTAACGTGTCATTTTGAATTTAAATTATTATATTTATATTTAAGAGGTTAGACTAATATTATAATGAAACTAGCTTACCGCCCGCGGCTTCGCCCGCTTTGTCTAAAACCTAATAAATTATATAATTATGTACTAACCTTCTTCTTGACTCACTCTATCTATTAAAAAAAACCGCATCAAAATTCGTTGCGTAGTTATAAAGATTAAAGCATACAAAGGGACATAGGGACAGAAAAAGCAACTTTGTTTTATACTATGTAGTGAAAATTACTGATTTTGATGCGGTTTTTTAATAGATAGAGTGATTCAAGAGCGTTACTATTACGTTACGTTACTATAGCGTTACTAATTTATTAGGGTTTAGACAAAGTGGACGAAGACGCGGGCGGAAAGCTAGTACGTTATATTACACAGTAACTTAGTAGGTAGTTGTAACTTCTAAGTTATATACTGTAACTTACAAGTCCTAAGTCAATGCAAGTGCACCTTGAATAGGCTTTCTCGAAGCCTACAAGAATAATGGGTAAAATATGAAATTCAGGTTAATATCGAAACGGTAAATCCGTTCTATTCGGGTCGGTGAAAACAATGCTGTTTATGAGTCTACAATATAATAATATAATAGAGGTAAGGGTGCTTTTATAGGCGAAATTGGTGTTGTGAAAATTCGTTTTGATAAATTCTTGTTTCCTTTTCGATACATGTTAGTCTGTTGGTGTGTCTTTTGATTCGTTCGTTATTCAATTTGTTCTTATTAGTTAGGTAAAGTAGGCACCCAAGAAAAAACTGAGTTTTTTGGAGAACATTTTCTATTTCTAATGATTTCGACTTCATGCGTGAAGTGCTAGACCAATTTTTCTATTCTATTGAAGTTTGTTGTTGACAGGAAAAAATTCTTAGGAAAGAAAATTTAAGAAAAATATTGAAATGTTAACGACTCCTTAAACTAAACTGCACCCGTTCGCGAGAAGAAAGGACATAGTATCTATTAGTAGGGGAGCCCAAGAGGGGATTTGGGGATTTACTCGAGCGCGTCAGATTACTATAAGGGACGGTACCTTAGCTATTCATTAGTACCTCTAGTCAATATGAGCAGTTATGGTTGGTGGGTGCGCTCAGGGGCCCCGCTGGAAAATTTGAATAATCCATAATTCCCTAAGGTTGAGCTCGAATCGTCAGATTAGCGAAATGGGGACTTCTTATATTGTAATTAACCCCCCCATATATTAATCTGACGCGCTCGAATAATATTACTTTAATTTTTTACCCTTTCTTCATAGCGATTAAATCGCCACTTAAATCGTCAGATTAACGTATACTTTTTTTCAGTGACGTCCTGGAGCATGCAAAATATCAATATCTAACGCGCTTGAGTATTTCCAAGCCAATTTTTTTCTTTTTTAAATTAAAAAAAATCAAAAAACCCTTCCCCACCGCTAAAAGTGAAAACATTATAGGACCTTTTTTTCTCGCTATGGTCTAATCTACCAATTCTAATAGGTTCCCGTGACGCTCGAGTAAATCCACATTTAGCATCCTGGGCTCCCCTACTATATAGGATCATCAGTATAATCTATACTATGCTAATTTTATAAAGCAGAAGAGTTGTTTGTTTGAACTCGCTGATCTAGGGAACTAGGTAAGTACTGGTCCGATTTGAAAAAAAATTTCGTTGTTAGAAAGCCCATTTATCGAGGAAGGCTATAGGCTATAATATAATATCATCACGCTAAGACCAACAGGAGAGGAGCACTGTGGGTAAAACCGCGAAGCGCAGCTAGTAAAAATAAATTACAATAGTAGCGAATAAATTACTATGAAAGCACTTTTAATCCAAGATTTATCAAACACCATTCAAAATAAATAAACCAATCCAAGACAAGTAAAGTTAAATAAGTCGCTACAATTCTCAGAATTGAACCCTGGACCTTTCGATCAATCTTTAACCACAGTACCAAAGAGACACATCGATACTTCCAAAGTATTAATTACTTTTTACTTTGGTTTTATTTCAAGACCTTAATTCTTGGAACGACACAAAATGACTGGGACCTTATAATTTGTCTTATTTGTGAGAAAGTTTATTTTTATCTGGTTTTACGGCTTCGGACATGATTTTAAAGGCTTACTGCTTCTTTATTTCATTTATACGAATATTATAAAGCTGAAGAGTTTGTGTTTTTGTTTGAACGCGCTAATCTCAGGAACTATTGGTCCGATTTGAAAAAATCTTTCAGTTTGAAATTGCCCATTTATCGAGGAAGGCTATAATATCATCACGGTAAAAATAATAATTTTAAAATTTTCTTTGTAGTAAACAAGCAAAACCACAGTCAAAAAAGTACTAGGGTAATATAAACATTCCTCATACATGCTCATACATGCACATAACAACGGTACAGTTCGCAACGTAAACAGTTACAGAAACAATTGGATTGTGCAAAATACTTGCTTTGTCGGTACTTTGATGTAGTGCTTGCAAGAGCTATTTATGATCAAATAATTATATTATGTGTTTAAACCGTAGAGTGAACTTTTTGTCCTATATTGATGTATAAAGCAGAGTTTTATGTAAGTATTGAGTGCTATTTTAAACATAATGTCATATTTTAACCGACCGCGAATAAATTATAAATATTAACTTTAAAGTTTTATTATAAATCAAAACGATAAACTACAAAGATACCAGGGACAAAGTAAGAATTCCCAGTATCGATCAACAACATTGTTCTAACAAATTGTACCAGGGTCGCATAAAATAAAACGGGTCATCTGATAGCCTTGAGCTTGAACTCACCGTGACCTCGGTGCAGATGAAAGTTATAATGGACAATATCGCAAAACTTTCACGTACGTTCTGTCCGCCTGGTACTTTACGAGAGTAAAATATCGACGTAGCTGGCACGGAGTTTCCAATTTCACGGAATTTGTTAAATAAACTTGGCTACATGCAATCTTGAACTTCATTTGAAGGTCAACAATAGAAATAAACAATTTGTTTACCTACTTTGTCAAAAACTATTTTTTTTGTCAAATGCAAAAACTTTTGATAAACGATGTAACAGAAATATCTAAGTTATGAATATCTAAATTCCAATAATCAAAATTCAAAATTTGCAATTAATTTAGGCATCACAAAAATGTATAAATTTGCGCCGGTTACTTTATTTAAAAATAAATTTACAACATAACTATAATTAATATAACACGAACATAAAAATAAATACTTCATGCGTGGGCGAAATATTTCCTCGAATCTAGATCAAGTTAATTAACAACTCATTTATGTTTTAATCACAGCCATCTATCATTTAATATGACACGAATACCCTATTTTTTAAAAGAACGGTAAATTTAGTTTTAATTGTATGTCCTAAAGCGAAGTCATTAAAGTTTGTAACACGCTTTTATTAGCTTCAGCTGTATGTTTGTAAAAGTACATATCTATAATTATGTATGTATGTTTGTGTGTAACCGACTCCTTTAGCCTCGATTTTGACCCATACCAAACGGACAGATTTAATTCGAACTTTGTACACTTGACAAGGATCGGTGACAATAATTTTATGAGTATAACCAATTATAGCGTGTTTTATGGTTTGTTTTTTTTTAACTATACCTTAATAGCAAATACATCGGTGTTGATTCTGTATTTTTAATCTATGAGATGTTAATTTGACACACATATTTTTTGTAACAAAATTAACTGACCTATCCAATAGATACGCTTAACGCCAAACAAAAAAATGTGAAATATTAAGGAAATAAAATTACTATCTTAACAAATTTAACTGCTACATGATAATATGATGATAATCTATACATATAATAAAATCGTAGTAAAGTCAAAACTGTACATTGAATATTTTTTTAAAAGAATACATAATCCATGATCTATAATCGATATAGAAGCCAAAAACATAGTTTTTAGAATTTTTGTCTGTTTGTCTGTTTGTCTGTTTATCTGTTTGTCTGTTTGTCTGTATGTTTGACCGAGCTAATCTCAGAAAGTACTGCATAGATTTACTTCAAATTTTGCATGAATATTCCTTAGAGGTCGGGTGAGGATAGTTTAAACATATTATCATGATATCACCTTCGGGGGAGGAGCTGTGAACCTTTATTTTTCTTACATATTCCGTGTACTACGACAGCGTACAATCTAAAGACTCATGTTTAAATGTTGGTTTCGAGTAAGCCATACTATTATCTAGCTTTACAAAATAAAAACTATGTCATTTACGTAATTTGGGCAGAGAAACAGTTTAATGAATTTAGTAGTCTAAAGACAAATTTGAAACAGCGCCATCTATGAGATTTCGTAAAAATCAAATCAATTTACATGTTAACACTACTGAATACACTGTTGAAAATTAATAATTTAAATATAATCATGTTATTTATTTATCTCTTTAACCCATATCTTCCATTCCCTATAAGGTGCGCTTATATTTCGTGTGAATATACTACATTTTTAAAAGTGAGGGTAGGTAGATGTTTATTATTTTAAGTCAAACTAGACACCATTACAATTAATCTAACATTGATTGTGTTCAATGGTTACATTTTTAAAATCTTCGTGTTTTATAAATTTATAAAGAATAGAAAAAATTCGATCACGAGGCGGGACTCGAACCCGCATAATTTCGTGATCGAATGTTTCTATTCTTTATAAATTTATTATTTATAAATTTATATTTATAAAGCATTTGAATGTCATAAAACCAAAAATATCAAATTCAATCTTCGTGTTTTGTGAATTTTCAGCATACAAAAGGTAAGTTGTTACTTTTATAGGTATTTTTTTTTTATAATGATAGCAATTCATGTATTTTATTAGTTTTATAAAGTATTTTATTACACTTTTAGAATGAAATAATAAAATGATGAATTCTTTTTTACTTAATTACAAGATTTTGAGGTGCGTTGGGAACAGTAGTTTGTTGATAAAACTTTATTTGTAAGTAGCTTTTTTTATAGATTTACAATTAACTTTTGATTTTTTTATTTACAGATTCAATGTTCATAAAATTATATCGCCTTTGGAAGACTATTTCTGCTGACAATTTTACAACACCACTTGAAAATTGATGATTTGATGATGAAGATAGTGGCAGCGAGGATTAAGTGGAAATTAGTAATCATCCGCTTCGTCAATTTTTGACTGAAGTTAATGTCCAACGTATGGTTCAATCATTGGAAGTATCTGGGGTAATTTTGGAGGATATTTTTCAGGAAGGAGAGAAAGGCCGGCCAACCATATATCAAACTACTACGTTTTAGTACCGAAAAAAATGTTATTGCCAAATGAAACATAAATTTTGCACTCACAACTGTACAAGTTATGATTTTTATTCTGACTTTGCTGTTATCTGATTATAATATTTATCGTTATGGCTATCGAGTTACTGACCGTACTGGGATGAGAGTACATGATATACTCATCATCCAGGATTGCTTAGAGCATTTTCACACTGAAAAAGATGTTTTCTTTGAATCGTAGTTGCTTCATTTATTTATTTTTAATCATTTTACATAATATGTTTTATATTTGTCCATTTTCATTATATTTTATAAATAAAATAGACCAACATAACTTTGTTGTGTATCATTTCTCTATTAATAACCCGTAGGCATATTTTCCGAGGCCCCATTTAAGGTGCGATCCTGAAATTATAAAAAGTTAATGTATACTTTTGCCTAATATAAGCTCAAGCTCATTTTTAGATAAAAAGAACTTAGTTATAAATTTATTAAAATTTAGTAGATAAAATAAATTATGTTACGATTTTATAAGAAAACACAGTAGGTATATTTATTAGGCGGCGGCTTGGCGGCGGTGATCTCTTCCAGGCAAAAGATATTCATCAGCTCAATAAAATTGAATAGTATGTTGTTAGTTATTCTTTAAATTTACTGATTGTAATGAGCATTTCCGCATGCAAGTTGTATCGTAGTTTAGATATATCATAGTTTTGACACATTAAAGTTCCAACAAAACCCTCAAATTTTTGAGCAGAGTTGAGCAAGATAATTTAAAAAATGTGCTGTGTTAA
The DNA here is from genome assembly GCF_905220415.1 of Colias croceus. Taxonomy (NCBI): domain Eukaryota; kingdom Metazoa; phylum Arthropoda; class Insecta; order Lepidoptera; family Pieridae; genus Colias; species Colias croceus. The sequence goes on along the minus strand of NC_059558.1, from coordinate 2,163,822 downwards.
GTATTATAGAAAAGGTTAGTTCGTTGATAATTATAATTTCTTCATCATTTACATGTTGTTAAATGTTAGTAATTTAATAAACTTTGACTGTTAATACTTTTCTTCAGTATTTACCTGTATGATTATTGCTTGGTATTAATTAATATGTATATTTTCATGTTGTATAGCTAATTATAAACATAAGTGTGATGTGAAACTAGCTGGATTTATTTTTACACACTCACAGCCATATATTTTATACTAGCTTCCGCCCGCGACTCCGTCCGCGCGGAAAAATTAAGATTTAGTTTTTTTTCTTCGTATTTTTCCGGGACAAAAAGTATCCTATTTTATGCCCAGGATAATAAGGTATAATTATACCAAGTTTCATCGAAATCGAACCGTTAGTTTTCACGTGATGCCTTCACATACAGACAGACAGACAGACAAAAATTTTTTTAATCACATATTTGGGTTTGGTATCGATCCAGTAACACCCCCTGCTATGTGTACGTGTAACTTCCGATAGCTTAGGAGTTCGAAGCTTTCTGATTATATTTGTCTATAACACTCTCAGTCCGTTTTAACTCAATTTTTATTTACATGCATCAGTGCCACCTAAAAAATCCTTATCTCGAAAATCGAGCAAAGCTAAGAAAATGAGAAATAAGAGTTCTCAAGAATCGTTAGAGGCTTACTATTATAGGCCGAAAACAACATATTGTGTTATGCCGAGAACCTGAAACCGCTTCACAACGAGAATTGCGGCTCACAGCTGACCGCGAACGGCATGTAGGTACTATCCCGTGAGACCGAAACCTTCACTGAGAGGGTAAAACGTCTCACAGCTGATCACGGCCGTCATATCTTAGAATCTGAAACTTTTACTCAATATGAAGACCGTTTGACAAATGATAGGGTGCATAGATAGACGGACGTCTATCGGCACTCAGGAACTCCCTGGGCGTGTTATAACGCCCAGGCCACAGTGTATTACAATTTTTCCTACAGCAGGGCGACGAATGTATTTTCGCATAGCAACGGAGGGGAACTCGCCGGGGGTCAAGTGACGCGGGCCACGTACCATTAACATGCTTAGTTTGTGGTACCGAGCGCGAAAGAAAGTCATCGTGTTTTTGTTTTGTTACTATGTAAACTAACGTTATTTAATACTTAGGTACATATTCTATAACGGTACGCTCAAACTGTTAATCTACATTTAATTTAGATTATTATTTGAAATACTAAGTAATGTAGAATTTAAATCACATTTATTCATGTTTTCCTCAGATTTTCGATTTTCTCCGATTTTTTAGATTTTCTTATCAGAGTTTTCAATTTTAATGTAGTTAAATTTTATAAGAGACAATTAAGAACATTCAAAAATAAAGTGTCACGTATTTTTTTTAAACGACGAATGACCTAAAACGACGTAATCGCGGACGAAGTCGCGGGCAACAGCTAGTAATTAATAATTGTAAATAAAAATAATTATAAATTATTAATAACAATTTGCGAGATGTCTAGATTAATATCACGATATTTTGATTACGCTAACTTAGTTTTTATGATACTCATGATTTATTTATTTGCATTATAAATCGTTTTTGAGTAGGAATCTATATTATGTACTAACTATTATATAGTATTATAAAGCTGAAGAGTTTGTTTGTTTGTTTGTTTGAACGCGCTAATCTCGGGAACTACTGGTCCGATTTAAAAAATTCTATCGGTGTTAGATAGCTCATTTATCGAGGAAGGCTTATAGGCTATATGTCATCACGCTACGACCTACAGGAGTGGAGCCACGGGGGTGAAACCGCGCTCAGCAGCTAGTGTACTAATATTATAAAAGAGCATTATGCATTGTGATGAGTTTGTTTGTTTGCTTGAACGCGCTATTCTTAGGAATCACAGGTCCGATTTGAAAAATTACTGTTGGATACTTCATTTATCGAGCAACGCTATATCACGCTATAACAAATAGGAACGGAGCAATGCGGGTAAAACCGCGGAGCACAGCTAGCAATATATATACAGTCCAAGACTATAAATTAAAGAAAGTTTATCTCTATTTGTGAAATCCTGTTTTTGTTTATTTTATAAACCGACTTCAAAAAAGGAGGTTCTTCATTCGGCCGGTATATATTTTTTCGAATATCTAATTTTGCCATATTTCTAAGAGTTCGCATACTGCATTAAATATATTATGTGGAAGGCCTAGTATGTAAGTTAACATTAAGTAAATATCATAAAGCTAAATATAACAGCACATACTAAGTTATGGAGAAGTAACGGTAAAGTTAATATTCGTGAGATGGATTAAGTTTAAGTTATGTTTATCTCCATGTTATGAATTTAAATGGACACTTGAAGGAGGCCGAAAGTAAAATAACTTAAAAAGCTTTAAATATTTTTGACATTGAATTTTAATTTGGTTTTGGAAAAAGATTAGATTAAAATTTAAAAAATATATTATGTTATTGGGAATATGTCTAGAACAGGTAAAAGGCTAAGATTGTCTTTTTTATAAATAACTAGCGGTCCGCCCCGGCTTCGCCCGTGGTTCATATTCACGTTATGTGATTATTCACGTGATGGTTCTTATGTAAAAAAATCTACATAAGAACCATCCTCGTACTTCAAGGAATATAATAAAAAAAGAATTAAAGAAATCGGTTCAGCTGTTCTAAAGTTATATGCGCTTACCAACACATTTTGGGATTCATTTTTATATTATAGATATACTAATATCATAAAACTGAAGGGTTTGTTTGTTTGAACGTGCTAATCTCAGGAACTACTGGTCCGATTTGAAAATTGTTTCAGTGTTGGATAGCCTATTTATCGAGGAAGACTATTTTATATTATCACGCTAAGACCAACAGCACCGGAGGAATGCGGTAAAACCACAATTGAACTTAAGATTGAAATATGGTCTATATTAAAATATGTATAGTCAATTCTTCATTCATAATTCAAAAACCATATTTCACTTTTTAACAACTATATAAAATGAACCAGTAGACCTTTATTAGTCGTTAACCACTGAACCACTAGTCTATCAAAGCGGAAATAATGCTTGTCTTTTTTGTAATAAACACAATTATCTCGCTTGACTCTTTTTACTATCCTAATTGTCACTGGAGCGTGCCTTGGTGTTAAGATTAGGTCTGTGTGGAGTAAATGCTATAACATTGCATGCTATATTATGGCACTATACTTATCATGGTTCTTAAGTTATAAATATCATACAAAAATATGACAGTTATAAAAGAAAAAAAAAACATTTTATATTTGGTAAGTGTAAAAAAATCTAGTCTATTATACCGCCCAAACATGAAACATAAAGACGAACTGAAAATTTTGGATTAGGAACAGACTGTAAGAGCATATTGAAAGTAAGAATAATTAAGTATTCAGAAGAATAGTTTCTTTCGGGCATAATTTGTTAATGTTGTCATGGTTACGCAGGCGCACGTTCTGGCAATTTGCCGGCTGTTAAAGTTAGTTTAACAAAGCTAGTTTGTAGCGTGCTATATAACAACGACCTTATTGCGGTACTAGGCTATCAAGATACCGTTTTTACAATACCAGCTGTGTCTAGACTGAATTCCTAGATTATATCTGTTATTTTAGTTCTAATATATAGCCCTATATAATAATAAATTATTTAATTGCTTTGTGGGTACTGGATAATCCATTTAAAAGAAAATTGATTTATGCCTAAAATAATTAATTTAGGTACCTTATTATATATCATAGCTTTTATTACATAGGTACCTAGTATAAAACAAAGTTGTAACCCGCTGCTGTTTCTTCTAGTGTTGCCCAAATGCAAGAACAAGACGAGACTTAGCCAGTCTTGGTCTTGGTCTTGCGCCAATACACCTGGTCTTGGTCTTGGTCTTGGTCTTGCGCCAATACACCTGGTCTTGGTCTTGGTCTTGGTCTTGCGCTCTCAGTCTTGGTCTTGGTCTTGGTCTTGCAGCAAGAGTCTTGCAAGTCTTGCAATTACCTATTAGTCTAGGTATTACTATTTATTAAAGTTTACTTTAAATCTTAGAAAAACGTATTACAATTGGAACATTGTGAGCTTGAATTAACATAGCCATGGTAAAGATCAAGCAGATTAATAAATAACTGAAGATTTGATAAGAAATTCGAAAAATCAAAGTCCTAGCTGCAAGACGCAAGAGTCTTGCAGGCTATGTCTTGTTCTTGCTCAAGTCTTGCACGGTCAGTCTTGGTCTTGGTCTTGCTAAAAATACGCGGTCTTGTTCTTGGTCTTGGTCTTGCAAAAACGCAAGAACAAGACCAAGACTGCAAGACCAAGACTGAATTTGGGCAACACTAGTTTCTTCCTATGTATAAAACAAAGTCGCTACCCGCTCTCTCCCTACGTATGCTAAGATCTTTAAAACTGCGTAATGGATTTGGATGCAGTTCTTTTAATAGATAGAGTGATTCAAGAGGAAAGCTTTAGTATTTACATAATTTGGTAAAGTTTAGACAACGCGGGCGAATCCGTGGGCGAAAAGGTAGTATAAAGTGTAAACCTATATTTGCGCAATCGTGGTGTTTCTAAGTTGAGAATAATATTATACCTTTAAAAAGAGATAGCCGAGATTATAAATATACAAAAGAAAGAGACAAATACTAGAAGACGTCAGAAACCTCTCTTCGGTTTCACCCGCGTGGCTCCGCTTCTGCTGGTCTTAGCGTGATGATATTATATAGCCTAGCCTTAATGCGATAAATAAATGCGGTATCCAACACCAAAAGAATTTTTCAAATCGGACCAGTAGTTCTTGAGATTAGCTCGTTCAAACAAACAAACAAACTCTTCAGTTGTATAGATAAATAAATTTAAAAGCTTTATCTAAATTCTAACCCTATAAATTATGAAAAGGTCCATTTAAACAGAAGTTAGATCTAGGCTTCTGATAGTAGCTTTCCCATTGTTAGGTTTGAGTCTATCTAGATAGAATTAGGGCTTGTTATTTAGAAACACCGCCTTGTTTCGACCCTCATTAAATTTTCAATGCTGAATTATTATCTATATTTCAGATAATTTTAGTATCTCCACTTGTGGTTACTTTATTCTATTTGAGAATGGGTTGTTTGATTGAACATGGTGATCTCCGGAACTACTGTAATGATCCATAAGTCGTTTATCATTTGAAACAAAATAAAACACAGCACAAACTATTGAAACTGCCTTGCTCTATTTTAGGAAACTGTATTTTTTATTTTTACATAGACAATTCAAACAACAGACTATGCAATTGTTATAAAAATGCATATATCACACAGCCCATGAACAACGGGCAACGGTTTAAACAGATACCTACCATAAAACACATAACTTTACACTACGAAATAATATTTATATTATGTCTCTTTGTCTCAACGAGTTTCAAAACAATTAGACCATTTCCTCATACCAGTAGAATACGTTTTAATCATTATTATAACCCGTTGGAACGGCTGGAGTTATTTTGATGTATTTATGTGAACATGTACTGTTTTAACGACTCAAACTGTCTTTGTAAATTTAAACTGTCAAACTGTGAATATTCGACGTAGTAAATTTCCTCTAAGTAAATTCTCAAACATTTATTTATTCAATAAGACTTCTTCTAGAAGCACTTTATAATATTACTAGATTTCCGCCCGCAGCTTCGCCCGCGTTTTCAAAGAAAAACTTGCATAGTTCCCGTTCCCGTGGGATTTCCGGGATAAAACCTGTCCTATGTGTTAATCCAAGTTAAATTTTTACTAAATTTTTCCTGAAAATCCATGTTTTCTTCTCTTCGCTAATGTGAGATTTTTGTCTATGAAAACATAATCTTAAACGATAGGTCACGTGCTGGTAGCAAAGTTGGGCGGGTTGCTTGTTATGAGTGTACACATAAGAGTTTTAAGAATTCATATATTTAAAAAAAAACTGCTCCTGGAATTTTATAAGTATTTTTACGTACTCAGCGTATGCAAAACTATAACCTCCTTTGAGCTTAGTATACCAACAGTGGGACACCCTGTATAAATAAATGATACACTAACTTACAAGGAAAGGCCATATTGTCTGTACTCCAAACATGATTAACAAACTTCCTTAGATAAAAAATCAAAGCGCAAAGTTCAAATAAGCTTACAAAAAGCGAAATATACCGTTCCAATACCCATCCTGTTCATACGAGGTCTCTATGTCAAGTATAAGAAAACGTACGGTCAACAAAAAATGACCTATAATTTTATTAAATTTCTTTTAGCCAATTAAAGCTGTCATGTTTTTGCTGTTAGCACTTCATTGTATGGAGTTTTTGTGAATCAAATTGGCACGAAGCAAACGAGCGACTTGTGCGATCAATTAAAGTCGAAATACGTCAGTTGTGTGTGGGATTCCTATCGGTTTTATACTTTTACTGTAATTGTTAATTCTTCTTGAGCTAATAATACTTATATCTTAACTAGGTTTCCGCCCGCGGCTTCGCCCGCGCAGTCAAAGAAAAACCCGCATAGTTCCCGTTCCCGTGGGATTTCCGGGATTGCGTCGTTTTCCCGGGATAAAAAATGGCCTATGTCCTCGGGTATCAAAATATCTCCATACCAAATTTCATGAAAATTGGTTCAGTAATTTAGGCGTGATTGATTAACAGACAGCCAGACAGAGTTACTTTCGCATTTATAATATAAGTATGGATAACTTTAGTAAATATTTACTTGACAGTACAGTAAAATTCTTGGAAATTTAGGTACCTAACTGTTTACATATACGGTTTACTTTATAATAGTATAAGTTATAACAAAATATGTGTGTAGTATTTATATAATTTAATTTAATTAATTTGTAGTATAATATGTTTATCACAAATTTACGTATTATAATTGTGAAACTTTAAACTACGTTTTATAGTTTTTAAAACATTACAACAATTAACAATTAATATTATACTATGTTCTGTGCAATGTGAACAGAATCCTTTTTTTATTACTAAAGTAAACAAGTCAATAATTACACTATAAAATTGTCTGTCTGTCAATTACTTGCCTCGCGTCGTATTAATGTATGCGTAGTGCGTTTGCGAAGTCATCATTAAATCAGCTAATTATACGATTTGAAAGCGAGTACAGATAAAAAAACTAACAAAATAACATTGTAATTGTGACATTGACTCTTATGTTTTTTAGGGTTCCATGCCGAAAGGGTAAACCGGGACCCTATTACTGAGACTTCGTTGTCTGTCTATCTAGAGGCTATAATATCTCATAAGTCGTGATAGCTAGAAAGGTGAAATTTTCACAAATGATGTATTTCCGCTATAACAACAAATACTAAAAAATAAAATAAAAATTATAAGAGGGGTCCCCATAGTACGGAACCCTTCGTGCGCGAGTCCGACTCGCACAGGTATGTACTAGTTTATTATCCGTGGTGATAGGTTATAAACAGATAATGAAGAATTCGTTAAACGACTTTTTCTATTTGTAGATTGTTAATTAGCATCTGTGATATCGAAGAGAGATCTGGACTAGACTAGATTCTTGTTTAGGCTTTCTATGATATTATTAAACGTTTATTTTTTACTAGCTGCGCTTCGCGGTTTCATCCGCGTGGCTCCTTTTTGTCTTGGCGTAATGATATATTATATCCATGAATTTATATTTTTGGTTTTATGGCATTCAAAATTGTTGTAATAGGCAAATATTATAATCTGTATTTTGGTTATTGTATAGTCTGTATGGTATCACTGTAAACTGCAATTGTCTTTGCCTTCCTCTCTGTCTCAGTGGTTCGTGGTGTAATGTCGTGTGCGCACAATGTAGTTTGTAATAAAGTATTATAAAAATAAAGATAATTTATCAGCATCCACAAGTTGTGTTTCAATATACAATTATTTCAACATGGTAGCAGAGCGTGGTTGATAAATTATGAAAAAATATCAACATCACGAGAAGATTATGAAGATACGTAAAAGTACAAGTTACACAAGTAAATTGAATATAAAAGGGAAGGTTGAAAATTGATCAAGATTATTAGAAATATTGAAACAATGGCTAAGCAAGCCCGGATTGAAGATATTACCATACCTTTATAAATATAAATTTATAAGGAATAGAAAAAATTCGATCACGAGGCGGGACTCGAACCCGCATCCTTTCGCGCCATTCCGGGGCGGATGCCTGACCAACTCAGCCACTCGTGAGCCTATTTTTCTATTTTTTATAAATTTGTATTATATCCTTCATCTATGAATGGGTTATCTAACACCGATAAAAATTTTCAAACCAGACCAGTAGTTTCTGAGATTAGCGCGTTCAAACAAACAAACTCTTCAGCTTTATAATATTGTCATAGAAGTATAGATAGATAGAATCAGAAACTGATTTTCAACAACGTAATCTGTGATTTTTATGTATTTTGTAGGTTATGGTTAACGAAATAGTATGTATGAATTTATTTTCATCTAACCCTAAATTCGATAGGTGACATTGCAAACTCAAAATTAAATTAAAACGCAAAAAGTTCACAAAGTGTTTGCTGTTTTCATTCACAACGAGAACATCGTACTTTTATTTCGTCGTCTAGTTTTTGTCCCCTTTAATTCTCTGCCCATTCACTTTTTATACAATGGCTATATTATAAAAAATCGTTAAGTGCGAGTAGGACTCGCGACACTAAGGGTTCCGTAAAAGTAAGCTAAACATCAACTGCAAAACTAAATTGTTGACCCATCTAAGTTATGACCATGCCAACTATTGCATAATCTAGGTATTTTATTATTTATTGATTTAGCGGTAACATAAATGTAACAATATATTTTCTGAGAATTGTCAACTGTCCATCTATCACGTTTTGTGAGATACAGCCTGGTGAAAGACGGGCAGACAGTGAAGTTTTAAGGAATAAGATCCCGTTTTTACTCTTTGGGTACGGAACCCTAAAAACTTAACGTTGGGTGGCAAGCGTGCAGTCACGGGTGATTATTCGATTGATAAAAATAGATACAATTTTAACAGGTATGTCAGGTCTGTTTTTGATGTATTTACTCCAGAAAGAGCTATTTTTCAAGTGGATTAAAAATCCCGATATTCGTTGTTATAAAAATGGGATATTTATTTCCTTTTCATCATCAGCTCATACTATATGTTCTCACTGCTGGGACATGGGCCTCCTATGAGGGTACAGGCCATAATCCACCACGCTGGCCAAGTGCAGGTTTGCAGATGTTACATGTCGTCGAACTTTTGACTCTTCGACATGTCGGTTTCCTCACGATGTTTTCCTTCACCGTTTCGCGATGCTCCCATGACCAGATACCTATATTGAAACATCAATCTTTTTCCTTTTGTGGGGTAATACTGTAAACATCTATCACTGATATCTATCGATTTTATTAGTTTTCACCGAGTATCGAATACAGGACACGTCACTCACGAATCAAAGTGTGATTACAGTAATTTTAATAATTTATCCAAAGTAGGTATACTACGATCATTCAATTCATTACATAGTGTTTTGTTATTTAGCACACACATAGAAGGTAACTTGGATTAACACAAATGATAGTTTTTATACCGGAAATCCCACAGGAACGGGAACAATGCGGAATTTTGTTTGGAAACGCGGGCGAAGCAGCGGGTGGAAAGCTAGTTTTAATATGAATGAATTACATATTTAATACAATTAAAGACGTAGATACTTGGAGAATTTCTCATGATACATAATGATGTATCATATTATAACTGTCAATGAATGTATTGACAGTTAAAAACACTTTCAAACCTCATATCATTAGCAAGGCCTCAAAACCGTGCCATATCAACAAAATCATCACAGTAGATGGTCACTCGATTATCATCACTTTCATTTCAGTGTGTTTAAAGCCTTTTGTTAACAATAATGTTGAGAAAGCGCTTTCTGATTGTATTGTTCTATATTTTTTGCAAGTCATAAGCGTAGATGAGTTTGCGTTTTTTGCGGACGTCAAATTGGATAAATATCGATTTCATGGTATTGAATGGATGCAATTTGAATTTTCACTTCTTTATAATGTAATAACGTTTGAAGCGTTTGATTTGAAGAGAAAAAGAACAATTTGCAAATTAATACGCGTATCTAAACTAATATTGTAATGAGCAATATTTTTATGATTTGGTTTTATTTCAAACGATTTATTAAAAACTTGACCGTTTTAAACAACTAGGTATTTTTTCATAAGAAAACTGCTTATTTACCGAGTAAAAAATGTTATATTATTATACCTTATAGAAAAAAAAAACAATTTTTGGACATAACTTAAAGTTTACACCTAATAATTCTAAAAAGTATATTGACTATTTTGTTCAACTTTCCTGAATCACTAACTAATAAGTGAAGTCGTTTAAACAGAAAATAACATCTATCACAAGGAGATCCAGTTAAAAGCGATCCAACTCTGATCAGTCCAGCGTAACTCGGATAATAAATGAAGAATGCAGACGGGAAGTTCAAATTATATACAGTAGGAATACAATATACTGCATATTATTATAATGGTTATAACATTTGGGGATCTAAGCTATGAGAGTCGTGTATAGTTACTTTCACTTTCATTTTAAATTAATTAGAAGTGGTTTTACGATGTGACAGATTAAATATTTCTTGTATATTATATTCTATTTTATCTAAATTTAAATCGGCGTTGAATTTTTAATATTTTGTCCTCAATTTTATTTTGGGCAGGATGACACGTTTCCATGTGTGCATGATCTTTGAGCTTCTTTAGTTATTTTTTTTAATAGCAGAGATGAGCAGTTTGTGTGATTTGAACAGTGATTGATTTGAGTTTAGAAATTTGAAAAATATCCTTAGCTATCCTTAGTAGATAAGTAGACTGCATATTTTGTCCTATTTTTAAACAGTCACACTTTAAAAAAATTAAAATGTTACAAAACCCTTTCATTAATTAAAATAATACTCAAGACGCACCTAACAAAGAAACCAGAGACAAGACGAGCAGCAGTAAATATAAAACATAACAATAAAACTATTTAAAACACAGTCTGTCCAAAAAAGGCGGTGAGAAGGGAAAATAAAAACACTAATAATGGCGAAGTAATCAGAAATGGAAACAAAGCCATGGACTAAAGCCCTGGCAGACCGTAAACCTGCCTTTTTATTTTGTTAAAACAACGGCACCTACTGTTACAAATTAGTTCCTATAATCTACATTTGTATAAAAGGCAATGCCCTGACTGACATATTGTCAAGGTAAACTACGGGTGATGGAAGATTGGAATTTTCATTTTGTGATATGTGCGATGATACTTAATATTAAACGTGAAATTTTGTAAGAATGAATCGAAGTATGTTTGTTAATCATTCATGCGAAAATTTGACGAACTGTTCATCAAATTTAATCATATCTGACTGAGCCGAAATATTTATTTAAATTACCTACCTACGTATATATTAGGTACATACGGGATAATGTTTTTAACAGTCGAATCAAGCTACCCTAGTAATGTTTTTCCAATAACAAATTAAATATTTTTTTACCATCACATATTTTGCTACCATATTCTTATTTGTTACATTGCATCTTCAAGAAATTCCAAGCACACATTCTATTAAATTCTTGGCTTTAAAATACACAAGAAATGTCTTCAAACCGAACACCACCACGCTTTATAAAGAATCTAAACAAGTATGGGTTTTATTGCAAGCCAACGAAGATATTATAATGAAAAATTCCCAGCCATTCAAATTCAAATCACGTTGGAATTTAGTGTTTTATTACATGTCAATCCACGTTTAAATGCCTCAATTTAGCAACATGTGAAAAACTATTTTATTGCTCCCTAGCATATTCTTATAAACCGGCTACTCACGTACCTGCCGCAGGGGCAATATTCGAACAATCTCGGTTGGTCGGCGATAGGAGCAATGTTTCCGTTCTCTAAATTGCCCCTGCTGTATAATATTACAATTAAGGATCCAATTAAGGGTGCAACTCCGAAATTGCCCCAACAAGTGGTAGCTAGGTGAGAAGCCGGTTTTAGAGAACAGATGAAATTGCTCTGACCGCAGTGCAACCGAGATTGTTCCAATATTGCCCCTGGGGCAGGTACATAAGTAGCCGGCTTTAATGATCAAGATATATAAGGTGACGTTAATCTAAGTGCATTTGAAGGAATGAATGCATTTACACATTTATGGCTTATAAAAGTTGTGAATAAGGAGGGAGATGAAGATAAATTGAACGAGTTAAAGCTAGTTTTGATGGCACCTGCGATCTACAGGTTCGTTCGTTTATGGTTGGACAGGAGGAGGACAGGAGAGCTCAAGTTAGATTGGTTTCAATTTAACTACTTCGTTGGTACAATTGTTGTTGTGATTGTGATTTGAATAGAATCAGTTTCATTTTGTTTATATAATTACTTCTATATTCTTATTTTTTTAATTATCAGTCTTAGCTTATGCGTCTTAATTTAGATTAAGGATCATTCTTAATTTAATTCTGTCAATAGATTTAAAGGAAAGCTGTTTATATTGTAATTTGTCGCCTATAATCCTTTCCGCAATAAATTAACATTAATGAACTATAATAAAATTCATTAATTTATACGTATAACATTAAAGATGGTTCTTGCAAAAATAAAATATTTCTTATTTAATTATTATCATTTCTTATTAATAACAAGCAATAAAAATAATGTTCGATGTATTAATTAAAAAGCCATTTTTGTCAGTTTTATAGTTTCCGTTTTAGCATATTTTTGTCGTGTCCAGAATCAATAAAAAAATCAAGTTCATCCGCTGCCAAAATCAAGGACAAACATAAAAAAATCACAAGATAAAAACTTTCTTTTGACAAAGCAGATAAAGAGTAGATTACTTGTATTAAGGTTATATGTGGTTATATTTTCCTGAGCATTGTCTATATTCTGATACCAATAATAAAAATGTAGTGCATGTTTGTAAAAATTGGTTGGCTGGCTGTTTTATTATGATATTAAGGATCAGGAATACTAGGATTGAACCAAAAAAGTCATTAACGCGAGTGCAACCACGGGACGCAGCTAGTGCGCAAATAAACAACATTAGTCACACAAAGACAGTTTATTGGTTGCGATTGCCGGGACAACGGTTTAAAATTGATATTCAATGGTAATTCGAGATATAATGCCCGGTGAAACCACCAAGAATGGGCTTGATTAAGTCGAAGCGAAGATACAATACTGAATTTTAAATTTCTCATTGTTGAAACTCGTACACGCCACAAATACGTGAATGAAATTTAAAATAAAAAACACACTTTTTCCACCTCAAAACCTTACTTGATATTATCAATGATCTAGTCTAGACGCAAATGATAAACATTCGCAGTAATATAGCTATCATTCTCATGATAAACTAGTTTTTGCTTGCTTAAATCTCTAATATAAATCTTAACCCGGCGTCATTGTTGCCGGGTATCTAATACCCGACTCATTTTAAAACTGTCATAATTTTAAAACAAAATGCGCACGTCTTTTGTCCGTTACAGTAGCTGGCTCGTTGACTTCTGTTCGCGTATTCTCTTCTCTTCTTTAGTGTTGCTGCGGCCACCTCGTAGTGTAGACATGTGTAAAGAGCGCGCGGGTAAGTTATACCCGGCCACAATGGCCACGTAACGTTTATAAAGGCAGCGTGTTTGTTGTTTTTTATTGTTTATTGATAAATTGCATATCGTTTTTCAAAGTTTTATGAACCATGTCTTACGAAAGCGAACAACGTCGACTGCTAGCCTTGTTTGAACAAGCTGACGCCAGTGAAAATGAACAGTGCAGTTCAGACGACGAGGGTGAAATCGCACCATATTTCAGAGCGAAGTCAAGGCAGTGATACGGAACAGGAATGCAGCGATGATGAGCAAGAAGTAATTGTTTCAACAAGTAACCAGCTGTTTTATATTGGTAAAGACAATTCCATCAAATGGTCTTCGCAACCACCTCGGACCAACGTCCGCACAGGGTCAGAAAACGCTGCGTTGATCTCGATAGCGGACAAGTATATTATAAGTAAATAAGCTTTGTTTTATATAGTTCATGATTTCATGTTTATGTTCTTAAGAAAATTTTATGTTTTATCTCTAAATGTATATTATGTTATGTTTTCGAATAAAAGTTTTATGTTATGTTCTAAAAAAAATATCGCAGAATAAAAAGATTTAATTTGATGAGTAATATGCTCATTTTATGATAAATAAATGTTTGATTTTTATTAATAATGTATTTAACTACCTATTTCCCTATTATATAAAACTAATAATGACATAAGCTTGATTCAGTGCACAATAATGTACATGGGTAAAATTTACCCGGCCACAACGGCCAAGTTCTGTTTAGTAGCCACAATGACGCCGGGTTAATTAAACCAGATTATAACTACAAAACAGACGTCTCATCCTGTCAAAGTAAAAAAATAGAATTCTAGTTTCTTAATTAGCCTTCAGCAAAAAATCTCAGGACATTTGTAGTGAGCGGACAAAGATAGGAATATGCAGTTCAAAATTTATTTCTCTGCTTTTGATTTAATATGCCATTAAATTATCGTCCCTATTGTCTACTAGACAAAGTCCATTATTGTTCTATATTTTAGTAAAGCTGAGCGCGCTGTTCCGATACGAAACGAATTAACATTTTGGATCCATATCTCGCATTTATTAAATACAGTTGTGGGCGTGTCTCAGGGATCTACATTTGGTCCTATTTCTATAATCGTTTTTGTTTGGATCAAACTTGGAAACAGTTAAGTTTGTTGCTAGGAGAAGTAAAGTTTACGGTACTGATTTAGCGCTTGGATAAGTTTCTGCATGAATTCAATTACAGTAGAGATCACTGACCCTACCGCAGTATGCAGCAGAGAATAGTCCAAGGAATTTAGAATATATGCTAGTAATTACTTACTCGGCTCGCACAGTTCTAATAGCGGGGACAGACCTAAATAACTCTATCTATGATATAATTTATTAGAACTGGAATTTATAACCTCAATTATACTCATTACATGGCCAATTATCTATATAAATATTGAGTACACAATAACATCTACGGTAAATACATTATTAATTATTAGTTTAAGTAGAAATCAATGCTGCTACCAATATAAAATTCCAAGTCAGACTCTTCAAGGAAAACATCAGATACAAAGTATTATAGAATAAAGTTGACCCACACAACTCACGTGGACAACATCAAAACAACGGCTAATAATTAATAACGAAACTAGGTTACGAAATATTATAATGAACATAATCTATGCTAAGCACCAGAATCCGTATCACATTTACATAAAACACATTTCAATTCAAAAGTGTAACATTTATATATACGAGGAATTTCTCAGCACTTAGATATTCTGAACGACAAGTGAAACTTGCAATTCTTGACATGGGATTGCGGAAAAAGTTTTATTTCGCTAACATCGAAAGCAAATCGCCTAGTACCGGTTTGGTAAAAGTTGAGAAAAAACGTTCAAAGTCTTGATACACTGCTGCGTCAGATTCACGAGTTTAATGCCTTTGCGTTATTACGGCATCGTTTCAGAGCATTGTGGGTCGTAAATGTGATTTTATATTCAGTTTAACTGTGTAAGCAAAAGCTCTTGACGCTAGGTTTATGTTTTATGAAGTATTCTTTCATATTAATAAAGTCGTTGAAAACGTTTGGTGTCTTATCTGTTTTTTTTTTCGATATGAAGTTTAGGATTAGAAAAAATTACTATATCGAAGAAAACAGCGCTAGATTTATTTTGACTGTTGCGTTTTTAGGAAGTCTATAAGATAGGTATTTTATACAAAATAACTTAGGATCAAATTCAAAGATATCAAGTTTATTGTAGACGATAAATTAACATTAGCATTTGCCACCTTTTAACCCGATGAAATCAAACATAAAGTCCAATGACTACTCAACTCATACACATACACATATCTACGATACAGTTAGTCAATATTAGATATAAATAGCCAGATTAACTGTTCCTTGAGCAGATCATTAAAACTGCAAACAAAACTTCATTAGTCATAAAACGAGAAGGTAAATCGATTACGAGAGATGGTATTGAACCGATAAAAGTTACATATAGTGACGCCTTTTCTAGACTGGAGTGGTCAGTTAGCCTTATTAGATAGTCTATTAATAGACTAGTTTAATACTTATGTTGATATAAAAATATTAAACGATTCTAAAGGGTGCTTTGATGCTTTAGTTCTTGGTATTTGAGAGATAGAATTTGATGTTGTGGTTGATAAGACTATTTTTGTAAAGAATGTTAACGTAACTAATTCTGAACTCCGAATGCATTCCATGATAAAATATTCTATTTATATTTGTTTGTTGAGTATAAAATGATTGATGGACGACCCACATTAACTTCGATTACATACAGGCTTTTCAAATCTCTTTTTTCTCGTCTCAATGTCAGATTTTCAATTTTATATCCCCAAATTTAGGTATTTTGTGACACCACCATGGCAATTATTGACCATTACGTTTAACTGTTACCATAATTGAGGGCTTAATGTTTCAAGGTATTATAATTTGCCTTAATGACTCTGGAACTCCTGGGCTCTTAACGTTTAACTCTTTGGAAAGAACCCGTAGTACTTTAAAGCATTAAATCTTTCGTTGGTAAGGCAGGATTTTTTAGAAATACGCTTACTGCTTAGTACCTATTGAGTTTTGAATTAATTTATTTCTTTCATTTGAAATTAATTGAAGTTCTTAGAAAAAAGTCGTATTAAAATACGTACTAATAAAGTTTCAAATATTTGTATTTGGAACGTTTATTTCTTAACGTAATAGTACAGGATACATCGCCCATTTTTGCAAGTGACTACTATCAAGCTGATTTTCCGTTTGTAGCTTTATTTTGATGAGACACCGAATAATTTCGTGTACGAAACTCTCGATTGTGGTAGCTAACAGAGATAACAAGGATAAAATTTTTTGATTTGATGGTTCTCAAATATTTATTACGCAATTTGTAGGACAATATGTCTGTTGAATTATATAAACATTAACTAAGTGAAAACAAAAAAATCAGCTTGTTAGTAATCATTTATGATGACCTCGTTATCGATACACTTTGGAAAGGGGGACTCTTTGAACAAACCATAGATTTTGTAGGACAAATATTTTTTCCAATAATTTAGGTAATTATCTTGAGATTGAACAAAAAAAAATTCAGTTAGTAATAAATATTTGAGAACCATCAAATCAAAAAATTTTATCCTTGTTATCTCTGTTAGCTACCACAATCGAGACTTTCGTACACGAAATTATTGGGCGTCTCATCAAAATAAAGCTACAAACGGAAAATTAGCTTGAAAGTAGTCACTTGCAAAAATGGGCGATGTATCCTGAACTATAAACATTTTTATTTGAATAAACTTTTAACAACTGCCTATTATTATTTATTACTTTAAAATTCCAATCGAAAAGACGTTTATACAGATTTGGCAAGTCCATTAAGTTTGATCTTTTTTAAAAACATTTTAACCGATGTTACAAAAATAGTTCTGACTTTGAAGCGTAGATATTATGTTTATGTAAAAAAATATTATAATAACAAAAATAAATACAATAATGTTATTTATTTCGTATCTAACAATCTAACCAAATGAAGCATGATAGTATCTTATGAAATCTTCAGCAGAATGTGTTATTTCGCAGAGCTATGAATAAATGCAAACATTATCATATTGGAATAACGGAATAGTCGAGAATGCATAATGTATTGTTTTATTACGGTTTTATTTTTGGTTGATCGTTATAGAAAAATATTTGTTTAAAAAATTACATTAAAAGAAAGAAAAGAAAGAGTATCATTTCCAAAACTCTTAAATGAATACAAGATCTTATCTTCTCTTAATATATATAAATCTCGTGTCACAATGTTTGTCCTCAATGGACTCCTAAACCACTTAGCCGATTATAATAAAATTCGCACACCATGTGCAGTTCGATCCAACTTGAGAGATAGGATAGGTTTTATCCCGGAAATCCCTCGGAAACGGGAACTATGCGGGTTTTTCTTTGAAAACGCGGGCGAAGCCGCGGGCGGAAAGCTAGTCTATAATATAAAAATGAATCGCAAAATGTGTTGGTAAGCGCATAACTCGAGAACGGCTGAACCGATTTCGATAATTCTTTTTTTATTATATTCCTTGAAGTACGAGGATGGTTCTTATGGAGAGAAAACGTAAGCATGTACCACGGGCGAAGCCGAGGCGGACCGCTAGTTAAAGATAAAATAATCGATAAGTAGTCAAATCGGACCAGTAGTTCCTGAGATTAGCGCGTTCAAACAAACAAACTCTTCAGCTTTTTAACTAATAGATTTACTAAATAACATTTAAATCGGGATAATAATTATGAATGGACAATAAAATTATGTAGTAAATCATATTACCATGCTAGGAAAAGGGAACCCAACATCAAACAATTTTAGGTTATACCAAACAATTTAAAAGGTGTATTCAACGAAAGCATCCCACATTCGATACTCCAACTTTCCATCAATAATATATCTCGAGTTTCAAATACGATGTATAGAACGAATATAAATATAGTTCTATACAATACTCAAATTCATGAATACTAATATGCCCATGTTTATGGTAAACAGTTTATGACTTTATGCAATATTACGTTGCATTTACAGTTATTTCACGGATTGTTTAACAGAAAACATTACATGTAGGTGAAATGTATTTATGGGTTTATTATTTATTATCTGTGTATAAATCGAGTTCTATTCGAATAAGGCGATATTCCATTTATGGTTTAAATGACTTGTGTTATAATATATAAATGCACGATAAAGAATAATAAATAAATATTTCGGAACTATTTTCACACACGGCACGATCTGATCCCATACTAAGCTTTCGCTTGTGTTATGGAAACCAGATGGCTGATAAACATACATATATAGTTAATTTAATTTTAAATAATTACTTATATAGATAACTAGCGGTCCGCCCCGGCTTCGCCCGTGGTACATATTTATTCGCAATAAAAAGTAGCCTATGTCCTTTCTCGGGTATCAAAATATCTTCATACCAAATTTCATGCAAATTGGTTCAGTAGTTTAGGCGTGATTGAGTAACAGACAAACAGACAGAGTTACTTTCGCATTTATAATATTAGTAAGTATGGATTCCAGACACAGAGCAAACATCTATGTTTATCACACAAATATTTGCCCCGGGTGGGAATCGAACCCACGACCAGAGACTTTGAAGGCAGGGACCAGGGTGACTACCAACCAAGCCAACTGGCCAGTCAAAGAATAGTACGCATGATATAAATAGATTGTCTTGTTTCTGAACTGCATATTAAAACATTAATTAATTTTAAGAAATTTATGTTTGCTTTTTACAATGCTTGTTGAACAGTAATTCTGAACTTTTTATCATAAAAAAATAATGATGTTAAATCTAAAAAGATGTAAATTTATTAATTTTTTTCCTCATACATTTTAAATTATTCAAATCCATACAATGACATATTGTCTAAACAGATGCATTCAAACGTAACAAAACATAATTAACGAAACTAAAAAACAGTTACGCATTTTTTAATGCAACTTTAACGAGCAATAGACGTTAATGTATGTATAATAGTAACCATAAAATAGAGCGGAACTGAATGTGTTCTGTGGAATCGAACCCGCGACCTCCAATCAACATTAAGCATGGCTTTTACCGCTACACCATAATTACTCATTTTAGGACTGGCAATACTGATTACGATGCTATAAGTATGCTATCTTAGATTACAAAATAAAGTATGCTATAATCATATTTTGACTTATAGTATTTTGAATTTTCATGTGTTGGATTTTACGCGAGTATCCTACTAATATTATAAATGCGAAAGTTTGTGAGAATGTGTGTGTTTGTTACTCTTTCACGCAAATACTACTGAACCGATTACAATAAAATTTAGCACTGTACATTTAAAGGGTAACTTGGATTAACACATAGGATAGGTTTCATCCTGGAAATCCCACGGGAACTATGCGGGTTTCTCTTTGAAAACGCGGGCGAAGCCGCGGGAGGAAAGCTAGTTGTAATTTGTACATATTTTAGAAATTAAAGATTTTAACGGATTTTAAACGCGATCTATTCATTATATTTTATCTTAAACGTTTAGCAAACCTTCCAACCAAACTCCAAACCAGCGAGCGTGGTCACGGGGAGACAGATGTTACAATATACCTAGTATTATTATCTTTATTATGCATGTTTCAATTTTAGAATGAGATTTTAACACAAAACTTTTCGAGTTAAAAAAATACTTTATCAATAGAAAGCTTGTACCTACTTCGGAAACGAATAATATACACCTTTAAAATAAAACACTAATAAAAATAACTTCAACTCACACAGGAAGAGAGTCTTTAAGACATTTCCAGTTTTTTAACAAGAAATTCATCTGTTTAGCATAACTATGACCAATTAATTATATTTCGGATATAAAACCAGATCTAGCGCGCTAGATCGTGCAATGACCTTATAGAACATTGCGTAATTCAGAATGCATAATTTTTGTATTAATTTACTTATTTTTGGAGGAACGATGTATTATAATAATATGATGACAACTTTGAATTATTTAAGTTTTTTCTTTAATCCTAATCACTACAGAGTATAAAACAAAGTCGCTTTCTCTGTCCCTATGTCCCTTTGTATGCTTAAATCTTTAAAACTACGCAACGGATTTTGATGCGGTTTTTTTTAATAGATAGAGTGATTTAAGAGGAAGGTTTTAGTATATAATTTATTAGGTTTTAGACAAAGCGGGCGAAGCCGTGGGCGGTAATCTAGTATTATTATAAACGTGAAATTTGTGAGCTTTTACAAGAGAAGCTGACAAATTTCTGACAATTAGGAGATGCGGTAATAAATTATAGCCTGGATTATAGTGCTCACGTAAAGCCACGGACTGCCGTTAGTATTTTTTAACAACATTACATTTGTATTATTATCTAAAAAAATAAGTTTCTGCAGTCATAGAAAAGACGCGCGTTTTTCAATAAACATGTCGATTTCATTTTTTTTTGTTTATACTATATTAAACGCGTTTTAAACCCGGCACTGTGTACATAAACAAGCGAATTTGCACTTGACCGGATATACATGTATCGAACTTAGATACTTTCGACGCGTGACCCTAATCTCACCATTGAATCAAAGGAGGTCATCGTACCAGCAGTTTCTGAACGAGGAATTAAGTTTTCGAACGAATCTACTTAGATCATTTTCGAAAAAAAATTGATGATTTTTTTTAGTGTCTCCGAAAATCTCTCTGTCAAGAAAATAATCAAGTTCCAAAGGTATTTAAGTAACTACGTATAAAATAAATAAATTAAGTCGATGACAGTGATAACATTGTATTTTCTATTTTTGGTACCAAAAAAAAAAGAAAGCAACTACGATCAGTTATTAGGTATATACTCAACCAACTAGTTAATCCCGAAAAAAAGACAAAGCTTTAAGTGATGGTGTATTACAATAATAATAATTAATTACTCCTGAATTAATTACGCCTGATGTTAAGCTGAGATGTGGTCTAAGGTAGTACGCGCTTCCCCAGAAGATACCTGTTCACTCTACGCTTGAGGGTCTAAAAATGTCATTTGTTACTTCAACGAGTCGAGATTGTAATATAAGGCACCTCAGGGCAGATGCGTGTTTGTTTGCAGATATCTTCTATAAGACAGTGATCAGAGCAGGTGATGAAACTAAGTGGTGAGACCAGATGATGAGACTTAGTAAAAAAGTGATGAGACAGACAGAGACTTCATATTAGCCCTACCCAGAACGGGTAGGGCTAATATGAAGTCTCAGCTATAGTGAATCAAGAAAAAGAAATAACGAAAGACGATCGCTGCAAAATGATGTATCGAAACGCAAACTTCAAAAGGATTAAAACGTCTGTCTGTCAGTCCCACGTAATGCAAGTTGCCAAAAATGGTACATTTGGGTCATTTCGTTTACAGGGTTCAGTGACCTGACAACTTAATTAGTAGCCTGTTTATTTACTGCATTATGCCATTGGTGATTATATCAATTACAATTCCTTTGAGACGCGGTACTTTTTATTTGGAAGAAAGTTTATTTATCACTAGCTTCCGCCCGCGACTCCGTCCGCGCGGATGTCGGTCTTCGCGTGGATGGTTTATTTCTCCATTTAGAGGTAGGTACCTAACCTCTGACAATAACATCTTAAATATCTATTGGACCCAATTCCCAAATACGGCTAGGCTTATAATAATACGCAACGTGTGTTCGCGGTTCTACGGAACAACGTCTATGGATAAAACTGAAAAATTAAGATTAATTTTTTTTCTACGTATTTTTCCAAGATAAAAAGTATCCTATTTTACGCCCAGGATAATAAGGTATAATTATACCAAGTTTCATCGAAATCGAACCGCTAGTTTTCACGTGATGCCTTCACATACAGACAGACAGACAGACAGACAGACAGACAGACAGACAAAAATTTTTTTAATCACATATTTGGGTTTGGTATCGATCCAGTAACACCCCCTGGTATTTATTTTTTCAATATTTTCAATGTACAGAATTGACCCTTCTACAGATTTATTATATGTATAGATTAAGAGTTCTGAATGAAGATTTTGACGTGTGATGTATCGTAGGAATTGTTTCAACTCATTTTAATCCTTAAAATAAAATTTCTTGATGAAAAGCTCCATATTTATCAACATGAATATAATAAGTTATAATATAGGTAATTCTGATGATAATTATTGTAACAGAAAATAAGTCAAAATCAACTTTTTCTTTACATTTTGTTGTTTTATAACTCAGCCCCCAGAATCACAGACACAATAGAAAATCTATTGTGTCGTGGCCCGATCGGGCCACTCGGGGCTCAATGGATTAAGTATTAACATTTTTTTAATCCAATATTTTTTTAGAACTAATAATAATTAAGTATAGGTGATAATAAAAATTAAAACTGTTCAAATAGCAATTACCTAGGTACGTCATAAAAATTAAAAAATATCCACTTTTAATTTTACCAGCTACTCTTATAACTATAATATATCGCATCAAAAAAAATCAAGTGAAACGAAAAACTGTAAATTGTGCATGCAAGTCAACCTAGCAACATTTTAAGTGGCCTGTTTTTCTGGTTCTCCAGAAAGTCTGTAGATACATAGGCACAGATAAACACAAAGATTAATTATATTCAATAAACATTTTCATCAAGTTTTTTAAGCCAATTATGAAAAAAAAACATAGGTAATTGAGTAAAAAAAACTAATAAGTCAAATTACTTTCGATAATCGCAATTTTTGATAGAAAATACGGGTTATTATAATGTCTATATAAAATATATTTTAGGCCCTACAATAATAAGATACCTGCTGAAGTTATTGGTCTAAACCACTTTATTTCACACAACATTTTATTTCACACAAAAAAATTCTAAACTTCCACGAAAATTCATACTAGTTCATACATTTAAAAATAGTTACTTTATATGTTTTTAAACTATACTACACTACCACATCACATCGTTTTTCGATTTTAAGATTCATAAAACTTTTATTATCTAGATAATAGTTTACGCTATTCAAGATTTAATCTTCTGTTATATAGTGAGCTATAATATCTTATATCGCAGTGGTTAAACAAACAGGTTGTCAGTTCAATAAACATGGTCTATAAATTCAATATAAACATTTATTGAACTTCCGCGTATTTGCACGGTTAAATTTTTCTTTTTGCGAAACTACATACATTCTGACTATAAATATCTTCGACGTCAAGTCAACCGTATCCTTTTTTATTTGAATTACGAAATTATTATTATTATTCATGTTTAAGGAAAAAAAATAAAAAAAAATTAAACCACTGTCAAGTTGTTAGTTGATGCAGACAATATTTAATAGGGAAGACATCAGCATTCAGAAAAGAAAAGAATCATTACAATCAGTTCACCCTGTCGAAAGTTCTGAGGTAACAAACCCAAAAAAATTAATCGAATCGAGAACCTCCCCTTTTTGTAAGTCGGTCGAAAATATTATTATGTGCATTTCCGAAAAATACAATCGGTATTTTTCATAAGCGTATTTTAATACTTAATTCCTTTTTTAAATTTGTTTATGACGACATTAATTGGTAATGTCTACAAAGAAAGTACCTACCTACACTCCAAGTTTTATTGTGTCGATAAATTGAATAGAATATTTTAAGATAGTGCTAAGAGCTTATCCCTGTACCTACTTATTAAGACTTGTGATAAACTTTTTTCTTCCATTTTATACTAAACTTTTTCTTACCATGCATTATCAAAAAACTTTTTCAAATCATCCAAAAACGAATTTTTAATTTTTTTTCCTAAAATATTTTTGTTCTTCAAAACTCCTTCAAATTCAAAAACTTTTTACTCCACCTAAAAAATTAACATCCGTTTTTTAATTCTTTAAAACTCATCAAAAACTTACTCAAAATATTCCCGAACGCACGTCCACACAAACACTTAACAAACACAGCACACGTCTGAACCCGGCGGCGCCGCGGTGCCAACTGGACCCGAGGCAGTACCTCCTCACATTATTATACCACCTATGCTAGTTTCCATCTTTCACTGACCAGCATGTGGGTTAATGAGGACCGATGCCAGCGCTCAGTTTTCTAAGCGTTTTCAAACGACGCGAAGCTGCTAAGCTGTTATGCGCGCCTGGTATCCAAAATCAATTATGATTTAATTGGGTGGATTAAATTAGATTTATTATCCTAGAAACTACTTTCGAACCTTCAAAAAAGTACAATCTGAAATAACAATAACATTATCTGTTATAAAACAGTAAGTATGTCTGCAAGGCAGTAAATTCAACTCAAATACCTATAAAATACTATAAATTTCAATTAATAATCGTCAATGAAAATAGGAGATACAAGTCAAAAAGTTTAACAGGAAAAGTCACGATTTATTTAAAGAGACACAAACTGATTAAGCCTCATAAGTTAAAAAATTGAAAAAAGCGAATGAAAAGGTTGAATTACCTACGTAACAAAAACATCTAATTAATTAATCTTATACGATCTGTCAAACATGCATCAAAGTTTTAACTACTCCTTTCTCAATCTTCCCCGTGACAATTTGAAAAGGTTTTCGTTAATAAAATATAAACATAATGCCGTTTCCTTATTACCACTCAAATAGCAGATTTTATCAGAAATACATTTTGGCAATCAAGATCAAAATATTATACGCAAAGTCACCGTGATTATAAAACCTCTGAATTGAAAATTATGAACCTCTGATTGATTGGCACCTTATTCATTAGGCGTATATTTAAAAAGAAAAATTTTGCGGTCAGGAACGGAATCCTTTTATTATAATTCTCCAATTTCTTTGGTTTTTGATTGCAAATAACTGCCTCATAGATTTGATTTGTACCACATTGTTATACGTGGTAATACAGAACTTAGCGCTATATTATAAAAGTTGTTTTAATTATTATTCTTGCTACCTCATTGATGAGATTTCACATAAGTTTGAATGCATACTACGTTTGAAAATGTCTTGATACCAAATATTTTAATGAACTAACTACTTATCAGCATGTGTAATAAAGAAGAAAGCCTATTATATTGAAATCCTTGAAAAAAGTCAACAACAAATTTGAACTTTTCAATATTTATTCAACATCCATAATGTCTACGAACAAACCGAAAAAACTAGAAATACCTAATACGTTTTGAAGGAGAATGTTTTTTATCATACCGAGCTTCGGTAAGAGTGAAGTTGTAGACACTGAACGAAATCTTTTACACGAATTCAAAATCCGTAATGCCAAGTTAATTTTACCTAATCATCATAATCACCCCCCCTTCCCCCGTCCCCCCAATTTATTTCCTACATAACCTGCCTGGTCTCGAACTCCGACCTTATCTATTTGAAGTTCTCACCTCACCACTGAGCCACCACTGCTTTTCCTTAATTCAGTTCGAATAATATTAAACATGTCAAAACGAAATAATAAACTACTGTAGCATCTAATAAAAATGCTTGAAAATATAAATGAATGCTTTGATTAATTAAACAAGGTGCGGGTAGTAAATCAATACTATATTATGGAGATTAATGATGCATTTACAACACTTTTGTTAATTGAGTTTAAAATTTCGTAACTGTGAACCGGCTTTAAGATAACAGTTAGGTGGGAAAAGTACATTGATTTTGAAGTGCTTAAATTATTCTTAATCAATGAGTATCTATAATATAATAACTCAGCCCCCGGAATCACAGACCCCGAACCACGACACAATAGAAAATCTATTGTGTCATGGTCCGATCGGGCCGCTCGGGGCTCAATGGGATAAAGAGACGTATACTCAAAAAGGGAATATGAAAATAATTCCTAATGCAGTAACTAATAATTACATAGTTCAACCAAATCTATTCAAACCGATCAAAAATCAAACTCAAACCACCTTTACATATTTAAATAAAAGACGATACAGATTACAGATGTGCTGGCAAAATGTCAGATTAAGTTCCTTTGGTAGTATCACAGTCTAACAAATATACAGTCTACACTATAATATTATATTATAAAGAGGAAAACTTTGTTTGTTTGATTGTAATGAATAGGCTCATAAACTACGGACCGATTTTAAAAATTCTTTCACCATTCGAAAGCTACATTATCCACGGACCACGAGTAATATAGGCTATATATTATCACGCTAAGACCAACAGGAGCGGGTGAAAACGCGCGGCACAGCTAGTTTTCTATATAATGTGGTAGTATTGAGCTATAACCTTTTAAGGAACACAGGAGGTACCTACATAATAAAGGCTTCTGTTTTTAATATTTGCTTATTGTGTGCTCGTTTGTTTTATTATTTCTGTTTAAATGCGTTTATTGTTTTATGTATTCCTCGAATAAACTGTTTATCCATCTATTTATTAGTTAATATTTTTAGGTTGTTTTGATTATCTCTGTCATTTAGCTCGAACAAGGTATTATAAGTGAAGAAATCATAAAGTACATAAGTAAGAAATAAAATAAGGAATTAAATTGTGACCACTGTTGACCTACATTCACATGGTAAATATACTGGTGTAATAATAACTGTTATGTTTGTTATAAATGGTGTCAAAGAAAGGGTTTAACACGAAAACGTTGTATTTTAAGAGAAAACAGCTAAAAATAATATAATGGCTAAGTACTGCTAAATTAAAATAATAAAGTTTCATAAGAACATTACTTACAACATCAACAAAAACTACATAATAGAGATTTTCTTTGAATAGTCTGTTGATCTTTATTTAAATAACAACGCCGTATTAAAAAAAGGTGACCGCTCAAATAATTATAAGAATTAATATGCATTTAAAATTATTACCTCAGGACCAGCGTGACAGACATTACGATATTTAATTACCGTGTTTGTAATATATATTATAGTATGCGTATGACTTCCAAGCATGACACATAATTTATTAAAACTTACTTTATGGGACGGAGGCTATCTAAACTAATAATAGAAGGAAACATTTGTGTTTTTGTATGTTAGTAAAAGCTACTGAAGGCACATACCTACAAATGCGTGTGTGTGCCGAGCACACGTGTCTGAAGTGAAACTTCTTTGACGAGATCCAAAGATAGCAAAACGTCGCCTTACTCCATCACATGAGGGTAATGCCATGACGCGATTTTGAAATGTTCCTCTCGACGCGCCTAAAGAAGTTTCACTTCAAAAAGAATCTTCAAAAATTCTGAGGTAACGAAGCTAAACAAAAAATACAGTCGGATTCAGAACATCCTCCTTTATGAAATCGGTTAACAAACAGCTTCTGAAACGGACGTAGAGAAGTGCGACAATTCAAGAGGCCTACTTGAATAAATGTTTGAATTTGATCAGACTTAATTTGCTAGAGATTATGAGACTTGCGTTCAGATGAGATGAAAGTCTGATGAATTATAAGATGTTTAATTGAATAATGATGTGTACAGAACACACAAGCCAAGTGAATATATCTAATACTATTCCAGCGCTTTTCAATTTGAAATTAGCACATTATACCGGGGTGTGCGCAGGCGTTTATTCTGTAACTATTACAGATATAAAAAAACGACGTGTGGCACTCGGGGACTGCCGCGGTAAAGCTATTGCATGCTATGCCTTCAAGCCACACCTCCGCCCGTCGGAGTGGGGAGCGTGAGGTTTTTTCGTTACGGAATTTCTCGATTCGGTCCCCGCGCTCAAGGCCCACGATAATAGCTATGCAATAGCTTAAAACTTTAAACTGATATTGAAAGTACTATACCTAATGAGTAAAATGACAAAAATAACTTTTTAAAAATAAAAGAGAAATATCCAAAAATGTTACATTATCATATATATCAATATCAGTTTAAAGTTTTTTGATATCTGCAATAGTTACGGAATAATCGCCTGTGCACTCTTAACGATTACGACCTGTATAACGACTCGGATCATTAAATGATAATATTTAAGTCTGGTTGCAAGGTATAAGGTACTTGCTCGCCCCCATAATATAGATAATTAGGAAAACAACCTACACAACAATAAACAACACCTTCCCCGTTTCCAAATAAGATCAACTAGCTGTGCTCCGCGGTTTTACCCGCAGTACTCCGCTCCTGATGGTCTTAGCGAGGTGATATATTATAGCACACAGTCAAGTGAA
Organism: Colias croceus; assembly: GCF_905220415.1. Classification (NCBI taxonomy): domain Eukaryota; kingdom Metazoa; phylum Arthropoda; class Insecta; order Lepidoptera; family Pieridae; genus Colias; species Colias croceus. The sequence continues at coordinate 2,135,094 of NC_059558.1, read as the reverse complement.
GCAAATTAATTTTCTATGTTTCATTTATGATCGACTAGCTTTCCGTCCGCGGCTTCGCTCGCGTTTTGAAAATAAAAACTCGCATAGTTCCCGTTCCCGTGGGATTTCCGGGATGAAACCTATCCTATGTGTTAATCCAAGTTACCCTCTACATGTGTGCTTAATTTCATTGTATTATCATTTATAATATTAGTAGGAAGTGCCTAGGTACTTTAGCAAACATGCAGATCAAGTAATTTCAATAGTTTTAAGACATTATCGTTAAACGGAATAGTATACACTTTTCTCAGTATCCTCAAAGTTTCAGGTTTAAATTCTTAAGCTGTTTTGTCGCCAGAATACTTTATAAGATCTTATCTTTATTATTTTCTACGTACGAATTTGCAAAATCTCTGTGAACTAGATGTTACTGTTAACCATTTGTTACTAGTTTTATTCTTTACTCCACGAATTTTGTTGTGAATTAATTGGACTTTATGTTTTTTTTTATATTGATGATATTATTATGTGTTTGTCAACCTCGATTGTGAAACAACAATCAACAAACCTATAGTTGATTGTTGTTTGCCATAGTCTTAGCCTAGTGTAATCTTTTTAGCATAATATACACATATATCTTCTGTTTTATTTTATGCAAGTTTTGATTTTAGTGATACTTGTTTTCCAACTATCAAGATTTCAATAAAACTTATAATATTATAGTCTAAATAAAATATCTGACTGATCGGTTGGCTTGGTTGGTAGTGGCCCTGCCTTCAAAACCAGAGGTCGTGGGTTTGATTCCCACCCAGGGCAAATATTTGTGTGATGAATATAGGTGTTTGCTCTGTGTCTGGGTGTAAATTATCTATATAAGTATTTATTTACAATTATATATGGATGTTTATCAGCCATCTAGTGTCCATAACATAAGCGAAAGCTTAGTATGGGATTAGATCGTGCCATGTGTGAATTGTTCTGAAATATTTTTTTTTTTTTTTATAAACAAACTCTTCAACTTTATATTATTAAAAAGTATAGATACCTAGTAGCAGAACTTTATTTCACACCTACACAGTTGTATAACATTAAGCATTTGCATTTCTAAAACGCGATGAATAAACCTACATTCATTTGTGTTAAGGAAAACTAAATAAATTAAGTCTTTTTGTAAAGATCGAATAAACATAGGCAATTCCAAATAAACAATCTTATCAGATAGGAGAGAGTAGTGGCCATAAATGGACGTCATTAAGATGCACCCACTTAAATAATGAAAGTCACTTTCGGTCCGATCGCTAACCTAGTCATGTATTGGATAGTTTAATTATTGTAGTCTATTTACCGAGATAATTTAGTCAAGAAGTGGACTGGAAGAGGGTTAAAAAGAAATGTAAGAAATACTGAATGGCAATGAAGAGGTGAGACACTCAATGAGAAATGGAAATACGGATTCAAATTGTACTAATTATTATTATGTTTCTCATCTCCATAATACTCGGGTACCACCAGAAGGACGGTACCCGGTCTTTGGAAGGCTTATGTGGGGACACGGATCCAACACGCAAAGGCCCTTTCGAGTTTAATGTGTTGTCCGATTTGAATAATTCTTTTGGTGTTAGATAGCCCATTTATCGAGGGTTTAATATATCTACAATTTTAATTTAATTATAATATGTATTTAATTATATTAATTTAATTTAATTAAATTTAAAGAAAAACTTTTTTTTCAAGTCCATCAATATGAATTACTAGCACGTTCATGCACGTTCATCATCGAATACACTTTTGTTGTAATTAAATCATCAAACTAAACTATTATCACCAATATTCATTATCACCACGCTAAATAAAAACGTGCTAACACCACTACATAAATAACTATAACAACGTGACTTAGCTAAGCCGTGGTAAAGCCTCTAGGAAATAGCAAAAGCGACAAAGTTCAATACAAAGGATAACTGTACATGCAATATACATTGCTTGCTCAGCTCCAACAATTTGTCCATATAAATCTGCAACAACCAATGTATACCTATGTGAATAATCAAATTTCGATTAGGTTACTTCACACTGACTGCGTGTGCTTACACAGTAAACATAGATGCAAACGTTCGCGCAAATTAAACTTAGTATCTTCTTGTTTGTAAGTTGTAAGCATTTATTTAATTTAGAATTTTTGCAACGCTGATCGCTTACCTTCAGGCGTCGCATCTGCATTGTTGCCTCTTCTGTCATAAAAAAATAGAAGTCAAAGATTTTTAGATGAATTTAAAATACCATTTAATCACTATGTACATCTCCCAGTAACAACGTTCGCCGTAAAGTGCCGAAAAGTCGAAATAAAATACACATTTGATAATTTGTATTTAACATCTGTTTTATTTATTCGTTGTTACTGCAATATTATATTCATCCGGGAGACCATCAAAAATATATCCTAAACCTAATTAACATTGTAACCACCTGTATTTTTCGTTATTACTTATTTCACCAGATCTCTATGTACCTATTTATTTAAATTAAAATAATTTGGACTTGGACGAATAAAATTATAGACCTTATTTTACTTTTATATTATACAAATTACAGCTGCTAGATTTAACAGTACTAACAAAAAGACTAGTCTAAACTCTAATGAAGCTTGGCACAGGTGAATTCAGACCTACAAGAGAATAAAAACTCGTAGCTTTTAATATTAAACTTCTGTAAGTATTTGTATGTCTGAATATTTTTGCTGGGCTTTTAAAAGCTCTGTTTTAACTTATATAATACGTAGGTATATTACTTGTCAGGATTTAAACTTTAAATTGAGAAATAAGACGTACAAACGTAATACGTAATATAACGTACAGACGTAATATTTCTACTGGCGACGATTTTTTTAAATAATTTTATCTTGACACAGACATAATTATTTTCCAATATCTATAAAAAATGTTTATTGTTAACTGGATTTCCGCCGGCCGCAGCGGCTTCACCCGCATCTTCAAAGAAAAACACGCATAGTTCTTGTTACTGTGGGATTTCCGGGATAAAAAGTAGTCTTATTCTAGGTCTTCAACTACCTATATACAAAATCTCACTGTAATCGGTACAGTTGTTTTTTCGTGAAAAAATAACAAACATTCATCCATCCTTATACAAACTTTCGCGTTTTATAATATTGTAGTAGCATAAAGTTTATATTTAATAAACTACGTATCAACCGCAGCACGTCTGAAACCGCCTAACCAAAGCTCCCACAATTAGTTTGGTTTAGTTTAATTGAATTTAACCAAACCGTCAACAAGTTAGCGCTCCGGTTAACTTAACTGAATAGTTTGAACAGCTGCTATCTCGGTTAACTATAATCTGTATTGAACCACGTTTGTATTGGTATTTGGTAGTTGGGAGTTGGGAGTTGCTACATGATCGGATCGGACTTCGGAGTCAATAGTTTCAATTTTGTTGTTTGGGTTACTGTATTACTACTACTATGTAGTTTGTATAGCTTAAATATGTAATGTACTTACGACGATGTTCATGTATGCATTTAATTTAGGCGGAGAATGCTCATTCTATTTACGCTGTAGGAAAAGTATTGTCTGCAATTTTGTAGTGATTGTGTGATAACTTATTTGAATGTACATGCAATTTATTGGGTCTAGCGAACAATAATATCCACGAGCATAATTATATTTTCTAAAAAAGATCTGAATCTATTTCATGTATATCCCTGTAGAAGGAATTTACTATTAAATATTGTATCTTACTATCTTCTATCACTAGGCGTGTATCTGAAAGATCACTCGAACTCGAAACTCGATTAAAATGTTCGTTCAATCCAATTTTTTTTAATCAAATAAATTTTTTAGACTGATCTATGACGAGAGTATGGCCATTAGGTATAGCGATATAAATTCGGTATTATCACTATGTGACTAATTTTGGTGTGAATTGCGGATTTATAAGAAGATAACTCAAAGCTTAAATGTATACTCAAGCCAATGCATTGACCGATATTCTGAGCACGGTTTACTTTTGAACAAAGGCGGTTTATATATGATTTTACGTGTATTTGCGAAGTTTAAAGAGAAAGGCAGGTTGGTAAAATTATGTGGACGTTAGTAAAGGTATCGTATCTTGATAATCTACATTAATATTATAAAGAGGA